>NC_057716.1:11722158-11727572 GCF_004010195.1 Chiloscyllium plagiosum | reverse complement strand
CTTCTTCACCGCACTATTTACCTGGGTGGCAACTTTCAAAGATCTGTGTACATGGACACCAAGATCCCTCTGCTCATCCACACTACCAAGTATCCGACCATTAGCCCAGTACTCCATCTTTTTGTTACTCTTATCGTTGGAGAATGTGGCAACTGGAGCAAATAAGTTGCAGGGTATTCCAAAGGAAGTGGCCACCCTCACCAATCTGACTGAGCTTGCTGAACACCACATGAGTGAAGGCAATTGCACAGCCTCACCCAGGACATATCGTGAACAGAGGGACTCTCGGGAAGCTCATAGCAAAACCCCAAAACAAAACCAAGCCTCAGCCAAACGGTTAACATCTCCTTCAGAATCTGGGCCAGCAAGCCATTGTAGTTGCTGCTGGTATACAGACAGGCTTTGAGGAGTCAGAGGTATTCCTCTGACCTAATCTTATAGAACATAGAACATTACAGCGCAGTACAGGCCCTTTGGCCCTCGATGTTGCGCCGACCTGTCATACCAATCTGAAGCCCATCTAACCTACACTATTCCATGTATGTCCATATGCTTATCCAATGACGACTTAAGTATACTTAAAGTTGGCGAATCTACTACCATTGCAGACAAAGCATTCCATATCCTTACCACTCTCTGAGTAAAGAAATTGCCTCTGACATCTGTCTTATATCTATCACCCCTCAATTTAAAGCTTTGTCCCCTCATGCTCGCCGTCACTATATTTGGAAAAAGGCTCTCCCTGTCCACCCTATCTAACCCTCTGATTATCTTATATGTCTCTATTAAGTCACCTCTCAACCTTCTTCTCTCTAACGAAAACAGCCTCAAGTCCCTCAGCCTTTCCTTGTAAGAGCTTCCCTCCATACCAGGCAACATCCTAATAAATCTCCTCTGCACCCTTTCCAAAGCTTCCACATCCTTTTTATAATGTGGTACTCCAGAACTGTACACAATACTCCAAGTGCAGCCGCACAGAGTTTTGTACAGCTGTAGCATAACCTCATGGTTCCGCAACTCAATCCCTCTATTAATAAAAGCTAAATCACTGTATGCCTTCTTAACAACCCTGTTAACCTGGGTGGCAACTTTCATGGATCTGTGTACCTGGACGCCGAGATCTGTCTGCTCATCTACACTATCAAGAATCTTACCATTAGCCCAGTACTTCGCATTCAGGTTACTCCGACCAAAGTGAATCACCTCACACTTGTGTGCTGACTATCCCTAATCAAATTATTCTTTTCTAGATGATTATAAATCCTATCTCTGATAACCTTTTCCAACATTTTACCAACAACTGAAGTAAGGCTCACTGGTCTATAGTCACACTGGTCTTGTAGTCACTGTGTTTATGTGGCAAGTCCAGTTGAGTTTCTGGTCAATGTTAACCCCCAGGATGTTGATAATGGGGGATTCAGTGATTGTAACAC
The DNA here is from genome assembly GCF_004010195.1 of Chiloscyllium plagiosum. NCBI lineage: Eukaryota > Metazoa > Chordata > Chondrichthyes > Orectolobiformes > Hemiscylliidae > Chiloscyllium > Chiloscyllium plagiosum. The sequence continues at coordinate 11,726,139 of NC_057716.1, read as the reverse complement.
CATTGAATGTCAAATGATGGTGGTTAGATTGTCTCTTATTGGAGACGGTCATTGTCTGGCATTTGTGTGGCATGAATGTTACTTGTACGTGTCAGCTCAAGCCTGGATGTTGTCTAGATCTTGTTACATTTGAACATAGGCTGTTTCAAAGGAGCAGATGTTCCTTTGATAAGGGACTCACTTCAACATAACATTCCGAGCATCATGTAATATAACTCACAAAGAAAGCGTACATAAAGATCAGGAGACAGTTTTTTTAAGTTCAGAACTCACAGGCTAGTGTCTAAAGCAGTTAAGTTTGAATACCTTGGGTCTGCAAGAATCCAGGTCTTCTTTTGTCATCAGAACTCACAGGCCAACACTAGTGTCTAAAGCAGTTAAGTTTGAATACCTTGGGTCTGCAAGAATCTAGGTCTTCTTTTGTCATAATAGTTTTTATATTATTTATGTCTGAGTAACATACTTGCATTTGAACAATATCCTTAAGCTTGTATCATAAGAGATTATTTAACCCTTGCTCATTGGCCGTTGTGTTGTATTGGTGGCTGTTTCAGTATCTGAGGAGTTGCAAATGGTGCTGCACATTCCTATTATTATGATGGAGGACAGGTCATTGATGAAGCAGCTGAAGATGGTTGGGCCTAGGATACTACCCCAAGGAACTCCTGCAGAGATATCCTGGAGCTAAGGTGACTGATCTCCAACAAACACAACCATCTTCCTATGTCCCAGCTATGACTCCAACCAGTGAAGTGTTTGCCCCTAATATCAGTTGATTCCAGTTTTGCTAATGTTACTTGATGCCATTCTTGGTTGAATGCAGCCTTGATATCAAGATATCATGTCCCTCTCACCTCACCTCTGGAATTCAGCTCTTTTGGTTATGTTTGAACCAAGGTTGCAATGACACCAGGAACTGAGTGGCCCTGGCAGAACCCAAACTGGGCTAGTTATTGCTGAGCAGATGCTGCTTGATAGCACTGTTGATGACACCTTCCATCACTTTACTGATGATCGAGAGTAGATTAATGGGCAGTGATTGGACAGGTTAGATTTCTTTTTATGTATAGGACATACCTAGGCAATGTTCCACATTGATGGGCAAATGCCAGTGTTGTAACAGTATTGGAAGAACTTGATTAGGGGAATGGAAAGTTCTGGAGCACAAGTCTTCAGTAGTATTGACAAATGTTGCTGGGGCCCATAACCTTTGCAATATCCAGTATCTCTAACCGTTTCTTGATATCACATGGAGTGAATCGAATTGGCTGAAGACTGGCATCTGAAACATTGGGGACCATTGGGGGAGGCCAAGATGGATCATCCAGTTAGCATTTCTGGATGAAATTTGCTGCAAATTCTTCAGCAGACTCCAGAAGGTACTGCCAGATTCAGAGGAATTACGTTAATGAACACAGTATTCCTGTCAATTCTACCACATTGTTTCTCGTCTACTATGTAGAAAATAGCACTTAACTGATTCACCTTCCTGACTTGGAACAATATTGTCATTCCTTCACTGTTGCTGAATTAAATTCCTGGCATTCACTTCTGAGCAGAACTAAATGTGTCCTTACACCTCAATGACTGAAGCAGTTCAAGAGGCAGTTCACCATTATTTCAAGATCAAGTAGATGTAGGCAATAAATGCTGCCATGAATAAATAAAAATAAAGATCCTTTTATTCATTACAATTTGATTTTGAAATTATTTCTCATCTTTTTGGTTGTTTATTCACTATTCTCTGCATGTCATTTTCCCACATTCACTGTGAAACACCCAGGAGTTTTTAATTGGGAGGATACAATAGATTTCTGTTAGAATTTACCTGAGTCCCATCAACCCAGGTCACATCTCAACTTGATGTTCATAAATTGTACATAGCAATTAGTCAGAACAACAGAAATAGCAACCAAGTGAAACTCAATATAGTCCACTCTCTTAGAAGAGGGAGACGATTGGTGGTGAATTTAACCATAGGGTAATCACATTTCAAAGTTGAAAAGGCATGGTCTTTATGGAGACCTCAGCCGGTACATAAAATGAACTTGTTCCAAAAATAGAAATTGCTCGAAAAACTCAGCAGGTCTGGCAGCACTGTAGAGGTAAAGGTTCGATTCCAGTGACCTTTGTCATAACAGAGCTTGGTGTTCCAAAATTACCTCAACACCTCATGTCCTTTACCCACACCACACCCCAGACCCTGTCATGACATGGATTGTTTTCAACATAGCCAGTCCATTTTCACCTCCTTGTGGTCCCCATTATCAGTGTTTTTCCTTCCCTGACCTACCACCATCTATCCCTTCATCTGGGATCTTGAATTTCTCTCTCTAGGCTGTGTTTCCAACTATTTGCCTACTGCTCCATCCCACCCTAGGTCTTCAGCATGTATACCACCTTTTCTAAGCTACTATCAGTTCTGATGAAGGGTTACTGAACTCAAAAAGTTAATTCTGCTTTTTCTCCACAATTGCTGCCAGACTTGCTGAGTTTCTCCAGTAATTTCAGTTTTTGTTTTGGATTTCCAGTGTCTGCAGTTCTTTAGTTTCGTTGTTTAATGAATGTGTTCTGTTGGTGTCACTCGGCATGGTAATCTAAACTGTGCCCGAAACGTCGAATCTCCTGTTCCCTGGATGCTGCCTGACCTGCTGTGCTGTTCCAGCAATAAAGTTTCAACACAAATCTAAACATCCAGCCAACTGAACTAACGAACCATCAAGTTAGCAACCTGCAGAGACATGTTAGCTCCATCCCAATACTGTGTTGAGTATTGGTCAGAACAGTGAAGAAGACAATTAATATTACTTAACCATGTGGAATTATCTTGGCCATCCCATTCCTTTTCTGGTCGGCATGGAACAGTTGGACTGAAGGGTCTGTTTCCATGCTGTCCATCTCTATGACTCTATTAACTGCTTAACAGTAAAGCTATCAATAATGTCTTCTTGTCAAGTCAAGAGGTTGGATGTTCCTTTGATAAGGGACTCACTTCAACATAACATTCTGAGCATCATGTAATATAACTCACAAAGAAAGCGTACATAAAGATCAGGAGACAGTTTTTTTTAAGTTCAGAACTCACAGGCCAACACTAGTGTCTAAAGCAGTTAAGTTTGAATACCTTGGGTCTGCAAGAATCCAGGTCTTCTTTTGTCATAATAGTTTTTATATTATTTATGTCTGAGTAACATACTTGCATTTGAACAATATCCTTAAGCTTGTATCATAAGAGATTATTTAACCCTTGCTCATTGGCCGTTGTGTTGTACTGGTGGTTCTCTTCACTGCTGAGATGGTATGTCAGGATTATGCAGTATGGATTTCTATCAAATGACATTACTTTAGTATTTCTTTTAGTGGCATCAGTGGGAAATATGACTTTAATAGATACACCCTGAGAAAGTTCGGCTTATAATGAGTCCTCTTTCTGAAATAAATCAGCATTGCAACTTTACTTATGAGCTGAGGAAACCATTGTCAAGCAAAAGGCAAGCAAGTGCCAGATAAAAGAACATCAAATGAGCTGCTCTAGTGTGAAAATGGGTACGATAGCATCCTGTTGAAGAAAATTTGATTTGTTCAGTTATGCTTAACCATTGTTGTGTTTATGTTAGCAATATTAAAAAAAAAATCTGCTCATATTACGGATAAAAATTTAAGTGAATTTTTTCACAGTTGATTATTTGTGGCTCAATGGACGAAATACATGGTTTTATATTTTTGTGATAGCTGATTAAATGACCTTTGATGAATATCATGAATTCATTTTCATGGACAATTATGATTCAACCAAATAATTAATAGAAAAACAATTTTATACTTATGTAGATAATTGTGTAATTTTACAGCTAATTATTTTGCTAAGGTAGACAAGCAGGAGGCCGAGAGAATACAGCAAACCAGACAGCATCGGGAGGTGGAGACGTCAATGTATCAGGTGTAACCCTTCTTCAGGAGTGTGTGGGGGACGGGGTGTAG
>NC_057716.1:11688805-11721658 GCF_004010195.1 Chiloscyllium plagiosum | reverse complement strand
AGGGGCGGAGGAATTGGGAATACGGGATGGCATTTTTGCAGGAGGTGGAGTGGGAAGAGGTGTAGTCCAGGTAGCTGTGGGAGTCGGTGGGTTTGTAAAAAATGTCAATGTCAAGTCGGTCATCAGGAAGGGGAGGGAGGTGTCAGAGATTGGTCCAGGTGAATTTAAGGTCGAGGTGGAATGTGTTGGTGAAGTTAATGAACTGCTCAACTGCCTCACGGGAGAATGAGGTGGCGCTGATGCAGTCATCAGTGTAGCGGAGGAAGAGGTGGGGAGTGGTGCCGGTGTAACTATGGAAGATGGACTGTTCTACGTAGCCGACAAAGAGACAGACATAGCTGGGGCCCATGCAGGTGCCCATGTCTACCCCTTTGGTCTGGAGGAAGTGGGAGGATTCAAAGGAGAAATTGTTCATGGAGATTAAAGCACATCTCAAGTATTGTGTGCAATTTTGGTTTCCTTATCTGAGGAAGGATGTTTTGGTTATGGACAGAGTGCAACAAAGGAATGATTCCTGGAACGCCAAGACTGACATGCGAAGAGAGATTGGATCAGTTAGGACTATATTCACTGGAGTTCCTAAGAATTAGGCCAATCTCATAGAAACCTATAAAATTCTAAGGGGACTAGACAAGAAGGATGTTCCCAATGACTAGGAATTCCAGAAGAAGAGCTTCAGTCTAAAGAATGAGATAGGGCATTTAAGACTGAGATGAGGAGAAATTTCTTCACACAGAGAGTTTTGAGTCAATGGAATTACCTGCTATAAAAAAAACTGAGGCTAAAACAATAAGTGTTTACAAGAAAGAGTTAGATATAGTTCTTAGGGCTCAAGGTATCAAATAGCACGGAAGAAAATGGGAATAGGGTACTGAGTTTTATGATCGATTGTGATCTTATTGAATGGCAGAGCAAGTCTCAGAGGGCTGTTTCTGTGTTTTATATATATTTAACAATCTCGTGGTGATATCTATGCAGCACAGATCAGGAACAAAGTGATTTTGGATGCTGTGCAAAGAGGAGGCAAGTCAAAAGGTATGTTCAGTCATTTCTACATCTACCAAAGTACATTAATAAATATTTATTGCATTCCTCTCTCTAAAATTGATTAATTTATTTCTATGGTGCAATGTGTGATAGAAAGTGCTTTTGCAACTTTCAGCTTGAATAATTTTGAAAGTACAAATGATAAGTGTCACATGAAAGGATCATTCAGAAACGTTTAGTACAGAACAGTTTAAACCCACAAGCTTCAGCTTTAACACCACTTTTGAAATATAGCATTAAATCAGATTTTCCAGAGGTTCAACTTTTGTTCAATGATTGCCATTTCCAGCATCATTGACACAGTGTTAACAACATTATCATCATAATTATGCACTTTTAGATTAATTCTGTCGTATTTTGTTTTCTGTCGACTTCTATTATGTATTATTGAAGCTTAAAGTAAACAAGGACTTCATCAGTGCAATCAATTTAAAAAGAATAAATCAGCATCTATTTAATTCATTACAAATCACAGAGATTAGATTAGATTCGCTACAGTGTGGAAACAGACCCTTCGGCCCAACAAGTCCACACTGACCGTCCGAAGAGTAGCCCACCCAGTCTCATTTCCCTCTGACTAATGCACCTAACACTATGGGCAATTTAGCATGGCCAATTCACCTGTCCTGCACATCTTTGGATTGTGGGAGGAAACCAGAGCACCCGGAGGAAACCCACGCAGACAGGGGGAGAATGTGCAAACTCCACACAGACAGTCAACCAAGGCTGGAATCAAACCTGAGACCCTGGTGCTGTGAGGCAGCAGTGCTAACCACAGAGCCACCATACTGCCCTTATATTAATAAGCTGAATATATATTGTAAATATATGATGACATCTATTAATAAACAGAATATGTATATAAAAGTCTCAAAGAAGATTTAAACATGGCAATAAATAAATAAAAGGAATTGATGAAAGGTTCTGAAAGCTTGATCAACATGATGAATTTTAAAATAATATTTAATTATTCGATGAGCAAGGTTGAGTACTTAATGGTTGTAGCATTGCTTTACCCTTTTGTACCTACAGCAAATACAAGGTAAGGCATAAACCAAAAGCCAGAGTTGAATGACATGGGTGGTGAAATAAGGCAAGAGTTATTCTTAAAATTTAGTGGATGTTGCGTGGATTTAAAGATGAGGATCGGAGTATAGCATGTGTGGGAAATCAAAGTTAATCTAGAATGCAGCCACAAGCTTCAACACCTGATTTTCCTGCATGTTTTTTCTGCTGACCCATTCGAACATGTACATAACAGCAGATAAAAAATAAATAGCTCATGGAGTTTCACTGTGATAGAAGCATGGATACGGGTTTTGATACCTGTAGTGAGATGGCTTGCGAAGAACTGGGCAGCTTCATAGACGGGGAAGTTTTGTTGATGAAGAACAATGTTATATTGTCAATCTTTGCTGTGCTCCTAGAAATACTACCTGTCTCATTTATGTGTCACTAATTAAATTATTATATGTTGTTCCTTTTGTACTACTTCACTGCTTACCATGAATAGACCATAAGGCACTGACATGGTGGTGCTCAAGGATCTCCACAAAAGCTCACTACCATCACTTTGGAAACTCAAATTGAGCGGTCAATGATTGTGTCAGAAAACCATGTTAATGTGAGGACTGATGTTTTGCTGGAAAACTGAATGAAATGATATCATTTCAAGAGGCACAGGATGTGAGGTGCTGGCATCGTTGGCAGAGAACCAGTGGTTGCGGCGTTGGTGGCACAATGACGTTGGTGAGCCCAGCTCAAGACTCATGGCAGAGGTGGCGAGGGTGACATGGTCATTTTCTTTTCCTTTTCTTTCTGTTCCTTTAACTTTGGCTCTTGTTTTTAAATCTTCCTATTGTATTCTAAGATGGTGCTGAGAAGTGGTGACTCTACACTTTTCATGGCCCTCCTGCACTCTTGTACTCAGGTACATCAAAACTAATCTAATCTAATTTAGCTTCTCAAAACATACTTCATGTCTCACTGCTAGGCTTTGTGCCTTCTCTTTGACAATATCATAAAAAGAGTTGAGCATTTATAATACTGCATCTAAGTAAGTGCTGTCAGGTTGAGGACCTCTCTTGTCTTGACTTTAGATAATGAATCCAATCACACGTCAACTGGTCCAGTTCGTACTTCTTTATTTCCCAATGATTATTTCAGCTGGCAGTATAAACCTTTCAAAAATATCTTTAAAATAAATGGTCATAGACAGTAATTTTTGTCAGTTGTCACAATTATGTCTTGATAGTTGCAACTTGTTTTTGACAGGCAATCACAACAGACTTTTCAGAAGATAAATCTGTTGACTGACCTGGACTACTCTACTGCTTCTAATTTATTACAGAAGGAACATTCCATTTTTATTTGGTGGAACACTTAATGAAGGCTCCCCTCAATAGTATGGATCAAAATCAGGGATACAGGTGTCCCCCATATCCATGGGTGATACATTCCCAGACTTACTGTGGATACCCGAAACCATGGATAGTAGTGAACCTGATCATTTAAATGGGAAATTTACCTCCCTTGCAGCCCCCTGGAATTATTCCTGGAAAGTTCCACGTAATATTTTTGGGCTGTGGTAAACCACGGATAACTGAAACTGCAAACTAAATTCACAGATACGAGGGTTCTACTGTAACTGTCTTGGTAGAAATCCATCAAAATCCTCTTCCATCTCAACTTGCCATTAAGTACTGAAATATTCCAGCAAACTTATAAAATACAGACACATAAATTAAGAGTAAGAGTCTTTGGCAATTTGAGCTTGCTCCACCTTTGATCAGATCATGGTTGATCTGATTGTTTCCGTAAGTCCACCTTTCCTGCATAACCCCTATACTCTCAGGTTCCCTCATTCATGAAGCACCTTTCTAATGCTGCCTTAAAACTGTTCAAGAACCCTGCCTCCACCACGCTCCAAGGAATGAAGGTTTGAAATCAGAAAGTCTTTGCGCTTCTGTTCTTTTGATACTCCAATTGCAATGAGTAAACGTTTAATAAATTCCCCATCAAACCATTTGTAGACATTTAGCATATCTTACTTCTCGAACATCATCATGCCTATAAAGTGTAAACAGAAATACACAGCAACAATTGTTGGGCAGTGTTACTTACAGATTACAAATGCTTAGAATTGATTTAACGACGACGTCTTCTTTTGAAAATTGTAGTTTTGAGATTTTGTGCCCAGTGAACATGAGTGGGTAATATAAGTCCAAAGCAGACTTCAACAGTTTGCACCGTGATTGGATTCAGATATTCTGAACTTTATCCATTGGCTATTATGGTAGATAATACCATATTATCTATCATATGATAATATGGTACCAGTCATATTTACTGTTATATGTGTGTATATCAGTCATACTCAGTATAATTCAGTAGCAGTCAGTGATATATTAAGATAGGGATGTTACTCTGAATCTTCATGAATCCCTGGAATGGCCACATTGTATTGCATCCAGTTCTGAACCCAACGCTTTAGGAAGAATCTAAAGGTCTTTGACAGTGTGCAGAGAAGATAAATCAGTATAATTCCAGCAATGAGGGATTTTAGAAGCAATGTTTAGTTGGAAAATCTAGAGTTCTTCTCTACAACAAACCAGACTAAAAAAGTAACGTGAATACACAAAAAGGGCACCTTAACTAACTATAAGATCAGAGCTTGCTATATCTATGATTGCCAAGTATAGCAACATTATGCATTAATCTGTAATAAATATTGCTACTTTATGGCCTATGTCTGAAGACATTTCCCGACTTTGCCTTCTCTACGAATAGTCTGTCTTGAACCCAAACTCACAGCGTATTATCAAATCACACAATGAAGAGAGTCAACAAGCTGAATTATCTCCTTATTTGCTGCAATTATTATGTGACTCGTTTTGAATGTTAGATGTGAATCCGAAGGGACAGTTGATGCTACTGAGTGATTGATAGTGGTCTGCTGCAGTAAGAGGGTGGTGGTATGACGAGTTGGAAATACATTCACTAACTTTGATGATCCACATGTGGCCATTAGACTTTGTACGGCAATCTTGCCAGGTCTTTCAATCCAGAGTCCAAGAATTGACCTTCCTACTGCTCCCAAATTCTTTTGAGGGTTGTCCCATTGCACTCTGAGGAAATATGATACCTACTGACTACCTCCACTACTAATATCTCTAATATTGCATCCATTACTCTGGAACCCTCAACTGTCCTAAGCTCAGTTTTTTTGATATTTTAAAGGACAATAATATTCTTCAGTGTAATCTTCCCTTTGAGGGGAGGCTGGCTCAACCATATGATTTCTAAACAATGCTTTCTAGCCCTCCTGCAGAGGAGCCAAACGCCATTCCGGTGAGGAAGGTTATGCAGGTTCTATTTAGCCCAAAGGTGCAATCATTGAGATGAGATAGGGACACCAAATTTGCATATTGCACATCTATGTCTGAAAGGTCAAGGACAGGCCATGAATCACAGCCATAGCGCCCGATTATACATGACTATCCAAGTTCCACCCCAATAGCCTTGAAATGATGTGATGATCTCCTTATCTCCTGGCAGATAATCATGAATGGGTAATCATGGAAATGGTCCAAAGGGCACATTTTTGTTGCTTTCCATCCATTTGTCTAGGCTTCATGCCGATACCATGCCACGCAAAAATGGTCATGATATGATAGAATATTATATTTAGTTTGGGAGTGATTTAGCGAATCACAAAATGTGGATCTCAAATTCATAAGAAATAGGAGAAGGAGTAGGCCATTCATCCATTTGAAACTGTTCCACTATTCAGTCGGGTGATGTTTAATCTTCAATACCATTTTCCTTCATTATCCCTGTATCCCCTGATAGTTTTAACAAATGGAAGTCAATTGATCTCTATCAGAACATACTCAAGGACTAAGCTTCCAATGTCCTCTGGGGCAAAGAATTCCAAATTTTCACTGCACTCTGCATAAAGTACATCCTCCTTACCTCAGTCCAAAATGATGCGGCCCTTATTCTGAGATTTTATTCCCAGGTTCTAGACCCCACTCCTCAATTCAGCTCTTTAATCTGAATAATCTGACGTCAGGAAAATTTGGGCCATTATTTTGCATCTGCCTCCAATAGAGAAAATCATTTTGCAACTTTATAGAAAAGTAGGAGGCGGAGGAGAAGTTTGATGCAATAAAACTGAATAAAAAACACTGAGGCAATTTGGAAAACTGAAAGCAGAAAGCGAATGCAATGTGAACAGATTTACTTGGTTGCTTGTTTAAAAATGTAAATGGGTAATGTGTGAAGGCTCTGACCAAAATATTTCACTCTGCCACTTACACATTGCTAGAGTGTTAGAAAATTCTATTGTTCGAAGGTGTGAAGAAAGTTAAAGTTGCCAATAACCTGACACGATTATTTGCCACTGGGTTAGTGAATGACAGATAAAACAAATTTGTTGAAGACAAATTATGTTTAGCTTGCTTAGTTGAGTTGTCATTTGAAATAATGGATAGTACATGGTTTCTCAAAGCACAAATTGTATGAAACTCTGAAAGGTTGTGAATCTTGACGAGAACAGTACAATACTTCTGGTGTAAACGGACAGCCTGATGTTGACCATGCAATGGTCATTGTAAAAATCTATCTGACTCACTAATGTCCTTTGAGGAAGGAAATCTGTCTTCCTTCCATAGATTGGCTGATATATACCTCCAGACCCACACTTAGCTCCTAACCATCTTCTAAGCAATTAGAGATCAGCCAGAAATGTTGGTCTATCCAGTGACACCCATATCCCATGAACAAATTTTTTAAAAGTTCAGTAGAACATCAATGGTCTGTTTAAATGGCACACACAAGGTGAGTCGATGTTACACAATGGGAAGTAATTTAATTTGAAAGTGCAATGGGGAGAATCAATATAAGTAAACAGAACACCTTTTAAGTGGATGTCAAAACAGAGGGAAAAGACAAAGAGGTTTACACACATAACTTTTAAAGGTCACAAGATAAATCCACAACGCTTTTTGAAAAGTACGCATGGTCTTTGACTTTCTAACCATTTTCCTTAACTCCGTTGACTTGGCTTGATCTCTTAATGATAAAATAGCTTTTTCTCACGGAAACTGAACAAACTCACTTCTGAATTTTCTTTGAATTCGCCACAACGGCTCTTGAATTGAAGAACCACTTTCTAATATCACCTCTGAATGGACTGTCTCTGCTCATTACTCTGGATGCCTTTGTAAGGATGTGCTTTTATCTTTCACAAGCATTCTTTACTATGATCATTTCAGACACCAAGCCTAGACCATCCATTAATCTTGAATAGACAGCATAATTTTGGTCTATGCAATAATTTCTTGTAATTTTATCTTTCTTGCCTCCGTATAGTTCTGGTGAATTAAACTGCACCCACTGCAAAGATAAAATAACCTTCCTAAGGAGAAGTGCACAGAGCTTAACACAGTATTCTAAATTACATTCAACTAGAGACCTGTGCAAATGAATCATAACCTTCTCCCCTATCAGTTTACTTCAGCGCTCAAGCTAAAAGCTACCATTTCATGAAAAGTTTAACTTACTCTGTATCTTTACATTAGATACTAGTGATTTCTGGACATTGGACTATCTCTCCTCATTTACAGATCTTGGCATCTCGTCATTGATGATAATATTATTTACTTCATTAACAAAATGGATGATTCAATTTGATTTATTATTGTTGTCACATGTACCGAGATACAGTGAAAAGTGTAGCTTTGCATGCAACACATGTAGGTGATACCTTGTAAAGTGCATCGGGGTAACAGTACAGAGTGCAGCATACAGCGTTACAGCTGCAGAGAAGGTGCAGGGAGATAGGTCAACATTAACATTTGAGAGGTCCTTTCAAAAGTCTGATAACAGCAGGAAAGAAGATGTTTTTGAGTCTATTCATATGGCTATTCAAACTTTTATATCTTTTGCCCAATGGAAGAGGGTGGAAGAGCGTATACCAGGGATGGGGAAAGTGAATCCTTGATTATGTTGGTTGCTTTCCTGAGGCAATGGGAAGTATGGATGGAGTCAATGGATGGAAGGCTGGTTTGCATGATGATCTGGGCTATGTTCACAACCCTCTGTAGTTTCTTGCAGTCTTTGGCAGAGCAGTTGCCTTACTATGATACATCCAATTAGGATGCTTTCTATGATGCATTTATAAAAATTGGTAAAAGTCTTTATGGACATATCGAATTTGCTTCGCTTCCAGAGGAAGTAGACGCTTTATTGTGCTTTCTTGACTGTTGCATCGAGTGGGTGGACCAAGGCAGATTGTTAGTGACCATCACTCCCAAGAACTTGATGCTCTTGACCATCTCCACTTCAGCACCATTGATGCAGCCAGGGGCATGTGCTCCACTCTGCTTCCTGAAGTCAATGACCAGCTCCTTCATTTTGCTGAAGTTGACGGAGAGATTGTTATCTTTACGCCATGCCGCTAAGCACTCCATCTCTTTCCTGTACTCTGTCTAGTCGTTGTTTGATATCCGACAAACAACAGCAAACTTGTAAATGAGTTGGTGCAAAGTTTGGCCACACAATCATGAGTGTATAAGAAATTCAGTAGAGGGCTGAGTACGCAGCCTGCAGGGCACTGGTGTTAAGGATTATTGTGGAGGAGGTGCTGTTGCCTCTGCTTACCTACTGCTGTCTGTTGGTCAGGAAGTTGAAGATCCAGTTACAGAGAGGGGGAGCAGAGACTCCGGTCCTGAGTTTGGAGATGTGTTTGTTTGGAATTATGGTGTTGAAGGCAGAACTGTAAACAATAAGTAGGAGCCTGATGTAGGTAACCGTGTTCTCCAGATGTTCCAGGGATGACTGTAGAGCCAGGGAGATGGCATCTGCCATTGGCCTGTGGCAAAAGTAGATGAATTGTAGGTGAATATCTTTTCAAAATATCAAGTGCCCTTCAATATTCAGGTCCACAGCATAGCCACCTTACAAGCATGTCTTTATAATGGCTATCAGGATATTACTTTGCATTTCTCTCCGAGCTAACAATTTATTTATTTCCTGTCTTTTTACCATTTATGCAAATGCTGGCTTTTCTTAGCTGGTACATTCTTAAGTTTGCATGTTCCATTCCATCCAAAGCTCTGTCTATCATTACCCAAATTACAAACCTGCTTTATTCCCTCATTGTCTTCCTTCGACTTATGACATCTATTCTTGCATGATCCATTTCCTCCACTATTCAATTTAAAGCCTATCTACCCACATTGTTATGTGACTTCCCGGAGCACTGATTCCAGCGCAGTTCATGTGAAGACCATCCCAATGGTACACACCCTACTTTAATGTGTACTGGTGCCAACGCCCCATGAGAAATGAAAGGCTATCCTTCCACACCAGGGTATGAGCCTCTGACACCAGTCTTATTCGCCTTATGTCAATTTGTTCATGCTCAGGTAAAAATACAGAGATTACACCCTTTGTGGTTCTCTTTTTTCTTTTAGTATCTATAGAAATTAGTAGCACAGTTGTGTAATTAAATTAATGGAGCAAGACAATATTCAGGTCCTCTGCATGGCCACCTTACAAGCATGTCTTTATAATGGCTATCAGGACATAACTTTGTATTTCTCTCTGAGCTAACAATTTATCTATTTCCTTATGGATGCTACATGCATTTAGATACGCAGCAGTTTTGGGAAACCTGTAATCCTATGGTATGCATGGGACCATACCCACATCTTTACAGGTGATATGTCCAAGTAAATGAACTCCAGGTCCTGACTAATTTGCCTCTGTTACCCTGTGAATGCATTGTGTGCAGCCCTCTGTAAAATGCTGTACAAGACAGCATTACCTGACTGAAATGGTCTGTGTAAAAAAAATTCCACTGAAAAGATATTGTAGCATTTGGAGCTTGGCTTCAGGTTATCCTGCAAGTGACCTTCAGAGTATTGCATCTCTGCTGAAAAATCGTAACTCAAAATACAACTCCTTGTGTACAATTTCAATTGATATTCTCTCTATACACTCTCTGGGCAGATAGTTGACCTGTCTGCTCATCAGGTGAGCATGGTGCCTGACTCTTCTGGAAGATTTGGGCCAATAATACAGAAGACTTTCTGTCTTGTTAGCATTAATGCAGGTGTCTGTAGAACAGGAGTTGGTGCCAGGACTGCAAAAGACATGGAACTGTGAATCACAGCAGAGTTACTAGTTCAGCAGGGTAAGCTTTCTGGGAGCATGAATTGGAATAGGCTCAGTTTGGAAATACAACAGTGATGTAAGTATTTCAGATGGTGGGGATAATCAGCCATTCTAACATTGCTTTAAATATTATTACTGCCTTAGCTTTACTGCAACTTAGAACTAGATCTTTCAATGCCACTGCTCATGAAGTCTCTTCCAACCTCACAATATTGTCTATTTTGTTCAAGATTTTCCAATCCCAACTGAAATAGAAATATGAGTCAAAACAGGGGAAAGTGCCTGTTTTCACAGCAGCTGCTGTACTCAGTACTGCCATGACACACTCAGCTAATAAATCAGGGCCCCTTCATGTTGAACACCACTTGGAGGAATCACTGAGGGAGGCAAAGGTATACAATGTACTCTAGGTGGAGACTGCAATATCCATCACCTGGAGTTATGCAGCATCAGTACTCACTGAGCTGGTCACGTCCTGAAGAATATAACTTCTAGATTGTATCTGTCACAGGTGTGGGCGGAATCAACCAGAAGGAAAGATTTGCTGATCTCATCCTCCCCTATCTGCTTGCTGAAGATACTCCATGACAATATTGGCAAGAGTGACCACCACCAATTGTGGAGAGTATTTCTGAACTTTGAGGATACTCTCCATTGGATTGAGTGGCACAACGAACATGCAAAACAGGGTTGATTTCAAGTAAATCTAGCAACTCAATGCTGGGTATCCACGTGGTGTGGGGGGGGGGGGGGGCATCAGCAGCAGAAGAATTTTATCTGACTACAAACTGCAATTTTGTATCCTGGCAAATACTCCACTCTACCAGTACCATCAACCAAGTAGGTTGACACTTATTCAATAAAGAGTGCAAGAAGCCATGCCAGGATTAGCATCCTTAAAAATGAGGTGTCAATTTTGTGAAACTAAAAGACAGGATTACTTGTGTGACAAGCAGAAAAAGCAACAAGAAATGGACAAGGCTAAGTGATTCCACAACCAACAAATCAGATCTAAGCTGTGCAGTCCTGTCACATCCAATCATCAATAGTGATGGACAATTAATCAACTCACTGGAGGAAATACTTACATTACTGTCGTATTTCCAAACCCACTGCAGAAGTAACATCATCCGCATTGAAGGGGGAGCCCAGCACATCAGTGTAAAAGACAAGGCTGAAGCATTTGCAAATACCTCCAGCCAACTGTGCCAAGTGGATGATCCATCTTAACCTACTCCAGAAGTTGCAATATCACAGATACCATTCTTCAGCTAGTCGATTCACTCTACACAATATCAAAAAGTGGCAGGAGTTTCTGGAAATACTGCGAATACTTTTGCAACAGGAGTGAAAAATTATGCTGCAGAATTTGCTGCTCCCTGGACAAGCTGTCTCTGAACAGTTACTATGCTGGTGTCTACCTGCCAATGTGAAAAGTGCTAAGGTATGTCTTGCACATAAACGGATAAGTCCAACCTAATATGACCCCATCAGATTACTCTCAATTGTCAGTATAGTGATGGCAGGGATCATCAACAGTACAGTCAAGCAGACTTTAGCAATAATCTGGTAACTAGTGCACAGTCTGGGTATCTCAGGGTCACTGGGGAGGCATTGGCCTCACACTGTTATCACCAGACTAGTAATCCAGGGACTCAGCTAATGTTCCAAGGATCCAGGTTCGAATCCCGCCATAGCAGATGGTGGAATTTGAATTCAATGAAATAAAATATCTGAAACTAAGATCTACTGGTGATGATTGAACCATTGCCAATTGTTGGAAAAACCCACCTGGATCACTAATGTCCTTCAGGGAAGGAAATCTGCCATCCTCACTAAATCTGGCCTACATGTGACTCCAGACCCACAGCAATGTGATTGATTCTCAATTGCTGTCTGAAATGGCAAGTCACTCATTTGTATCAATCGCCACAAAGAATCAACAAAGAAATGAAATTGGATGAACCACCTGGCATTAAACTAGACACCAGAAAAATCAACAGAAGAAACAAACCTGTTGACCCTGCAAAGTCCTCCTTATGAACATCTGAGGGCTGGTGCCAAAATCGGGAGAGTTATTTCATAGACTAATCAAGTAACAGTCTTCCATAGTTATACTGACTGAATCATATCTTACAGACAATGTCCCACACACCGCCATCATCATCCTGTGTATGCCCTGTCCTACCATCAGAGGTGACAGCATGGTGGTATAAGTCAAGAGGGCATGCAGGTGCAGCACCAAGCATACCTAAAAATGAGTGAAACTACCAGATAGGACTACTTGCATGCCAAACAGCATAAGCAGCAAGTGATAGACAGAGCTAAGTGATCCTGCAATCAATGGATCTAATCTAACCTCTGCAGTACTGCCATATCCAGTTGAGAATGGTGGTGGACAATTAAGCAACTCACTGGAGAAGGAAGCTTCATAAATATCCTCATCCTCCATCATGGAAGAGACTAACACATCAGTGCAGAAGATAAAACTAATGCATTCACAGCAACCTTCAGCCAGAAGTGCCAAGTGGATGATCCATCTCAACCTCCTCCTCAGTCACTACCAGTACAGAATTTGATTCATTCCATGTGAAATCAAGAAAAAGTTAGAGTGACTGGTTACTGAAAAGGCTATTGGCCCTGACAGCATGTTAGCAATAATACTGAAAATTTGTGCTATGGAATTCACCCCTCCATGAGCTAAGCTGTTCCTGTACAATGTGGAAGATGTCTCAGGTATGTTCTGTACACAAATATCAGGACAAATTCAACCCAGACAATTAACCCCGATCAGTCTATTATCCATCATCATCAGTACAGTCCATGGAAGGTGTCATCAACAATGCTATCAAGCAGCACCGGCTCAGCAGGGGTTCTGCCAGGGGCATTTAGCTCCTGACCTCATTAAAGCCTTGGTTCAAACATGAACAAAGATCAGAGGTGAGGTGAGAGTGATACTCCTTGACATCAAGGCCACATTCAATTGAGTGTGGCATCAAGCAGCTCTTGCAAAATTGGAATCAATGGGTATCAGGAGAAAATTGTTCACTGGTTGGAGTCATACCTGGCACAAAGGAAGATGGTCATGGTTGTTGAAGGTCAATCATCTTAGTGCCAGGACATCCCTGCATGAGTTCCTCAGGGTAGTATCCTATGCCCAAACATCCTCAGTTACTTCATCAATGACCTTCCCTCCATCATGAGGTCAGTTGTTGGGTTACTTGTTGGGTGTTTGCACAGTGTCCAGCACCAATCCACTGATATGAATGTAGAAGATATGATCAATAAGTTTACGAATGACATAAAAATTGGTGGTGCGACAAATACTCAGGAAGAAAGCCTTGGAATACAGGATGATATAGACATACTGGTCAGATGGGCTGAACAGTAGTTATGACTCCAACCAGCAGAGAGTTTGCCACCTGAAAACCATTGATTTCAGTTTTGCTAGGGCTCTTTGATACGACACTTGATCAAAAGCTGATTTCAATGGCAGTCAACCTCATACCTCCTCTTGAGTTCAGCTCTTTTGTCCATATTTAGACCAAAACTGCAATGAGATGTTGAGTGGAGCTGAGTGGCCCTGGTGGAACCCAAACTGGATGTCAATGAGTGGATTGTTGTTGAGCAAGTGCCTCATGTTAATATTGTCAGCAATATCTATCCATTGCTTTGTTAACGATTGAAATTAGATTGAAGGGGCAGTGAATGGCTTGATTAAATTTGTCCTGCTTTTTGTGTACAGGACACGCCTGGCCAATTTTCCACATTGGTGGGGAAATGTCTGAGCTGGATTAGCTTGGTTCAGGATGCAGCTAATTCTTGAACACAAAATTTCAGTACTATTGGCATATTTTGTCAGTGTCATACCCTTTGCAATATCCAGTGTCTTCAGCCATGTCTTAATATCACATAGAGTGAATTGAATTGGTTGAAGACTGGCATCTGTGAAGCTGGGGATTTCATGGGGAGGCCTAGATGGATCAACCATTTGGCATATCTGGATAATGGTTGTTTCAATTGTTTTCTCTTTTGTACTGATGTGCTTGGCTTCCAATCTCAATGATAGAGATATTTGTGTAGCCTCCTCCTCCTCTAATGTTGTTTAATTCTCTATTAACATCCATGACAGGATATGATAGGGCTGCAGGAGTTAGATCTGCTCCATTGGCTGAGGCTTTGGTTTGCTTTGTCTCTTGCATGCTGCTTATAATTATCAACATGCAACCAATGTAGTAATTTCACCATGTTGGCACCTTATTGTTAGGCATGCCTGGTGCTAATCTTTGGTTTGCTCTTTTGCACTCTTCTTTGAACCAGGGTTGATCCTTCAGATTGCTGGTATTCTAGAGTTGAGAATATGCCAGGCCATAAAGTGATAGATTGTGATTAAGTGCAATTCTGGTGCTGTCAATGGCCCACAGACTTGAGTTGGTGGATCTGTTTAAAGTCTACCCCAGTTAGCAGGGTAGTAGTGCCTTACAACACAAACAATACCCTCAATGTGAAGTTGTCTTCACTAGGACCAGATGACCTAGAATTCTTGTCCTAAACCTTTCTAACACTCAGCCATTTCTGACACTCATTAAAACCATCACAGTCCAAACATATCCTCATGTGATTTGTTGTCAAATTTTGTCCAAAGACCATCTTGATAACTGACTTGGACAATTGTACTACATCAAAGTAGCACAATTAATGTGAATTGTTGTTGAAATAGCACAGTATATATAGACATGAATACAATGGCTAACTATACAACCAGACCTGATCTGTCCCTCAGGCTTGAATCAATTGCTGTACAGCCTAAGTACTGTAAAATCCGCAGCTATGTTAAGGATGCTTTGAGCATTTATTTCAGTTGTTTAGTAACTTCTGTTTGGACTTACATAAATGAAAATGATTGCAAATGTATGGGATGTTTTGTTCCATTTTTGTTTGCGAAGGAAATTGCACTCACAGAAATTGTACATTTACAACCTAACAATGGTAAAATACTGGGGATGCTGGAAATATTAAAAGTACAAGGTGGTCGAGAAATTCAGCAGGTCCAGAGGCATTCCTGTAGCCAGCAACACAGTTAACAATATGACTCTTCTTTGGAATAGAGAGGTGAAACGTGATGAGTTTTACTCTGTGGAAAAAAAATGGAAAGGGACAAATGGGACAGGGGAAAAGTTGGAGAAGTTTAGAAGGCGAGGGGTAGTGGAGATTACAGATGTCACAGAGCAAAAGGCGAAGCGAATCATACTGGTTGTAGGGGAAGGATAGTTGATGTTAATAACAGAATATAGGCCAGCTCAGTTGAAAGCAAAATCAGAAAATCCTGACAACGGGGATGTGAGAAGGAGTGATTGAGAAAGACAGAGGAAACAAACAAAAGACAGTTCATGGTCTTAAGCTGTTGAACACAATGTTCAATCCGGGTGCTTTAAAGTACCCAAATGGAAACTGAGGTGCTGTTCTCCAGCTTGAGTTGTGTTTCCCTGGAACACTGCAGTAGACCTTGTTCAGAAGTATGCGCATGAGAGCAGGATGGTGTATCGAAATAACAAGTGGTTGGAAGGTTTGATCATGCTTGCAGACTGAGTGGAGGTGTTCTGCAAATCTGTCAGCCACTTTGCATTTGGTCTCCCCTGTACAGAAGAGACTGTATTGACAGCAGCGAATACAAGAAACTAGATTGAAAGAAGTGCAAGTAAAATGCTGCTTCACCTGGAAAATGTGTTCGGCACATTGGATTGTGAGAAAGGAGGGGGAAAAGGTGCAAATGTTACACCTCACCTGATTGCTATAGAAGGTGCCATGCAGGTGTGGGGATGAGAATTTGGAAGTGTAGGAGGAATAGACCAGATCATTACATAAGGAACAGTTCCTTTGAAATGCTAACTGGGAAGGGAGCAGGAGATGTATTTGATGATGGCATCATGCTGCAGATGGTGGAAATGTTGGAGAGTCAGAGTCAATAAAGTGTGCTAGAAAAAGCACAGCAGGTCAGGCAGCATCCAAGGAGCAAGAGAGTCGATATTTCGGACATGACCCTTCATCAGAACTGATGGTAGTCAGTTTGGTTTGGAAAAAAAAGGCAAACATGTCAAAAGCATTCCTGTGAAAGGTAACGTGATCAGAATAGATGGGACAGCTATAGAAAAGTTGGGAGAATGAAATGCAATCCACACAGGACATTAGGAGGTGCAGTCAAGGTAGCTGTGGGAGTGGGTGGATTTGCAGTGGATATTCATTGTCAGCCAACCCCCAGATAAAGAAACAGAGAAGTTAAGGAAGAGAAGGCAAGAGTCAGAGGTGAACCAATGAGAGAAGAGTGGAAGCATCGATTGAGAAAAATCAGAGTTAATGTTTTGGGTCCAGTGACCCTTCTTCAGAACTATTGGTAACTAGGAGAACGTTGGTATGTATGCAAAGGTTAGGGTAGGGTCAAGGGGTAAGAAGTAAATAATAGATAGAAATTGAGCCCAAAGAGAGAGAAAAAATAGCTGGACAGACAAAGAAATGAGTAAAGGTCAGTCTGGGGAATGAATAACTACTAATGGGGACTATTAGTAGTTGACAGTGTATTGTGTGGAGCAGCAGCTCATGTGATAAAACGGCCTGGTGTGCAGGATCTGGGGAAAGACATTGGGGAAGCTCCTAAATCCCTGAAATTGTTGAACTCGATAATGAGTCCTGAAGGCTGAGGATCTCCAAGCGGAAAATGAGTTGTTGTTCTTCCAGTTTAAGCTGAGCTTTGCTGGAGCACTGCAGCAAGCCTGAGACAGAGATGTTAGCCAAGGAATAGGGTGGTGCGTTAAAGTGGCAGGCAATGGGAAGCTCAGGGTCTTGTCTGGCAGGCAGAATGTCGGTGTTTATTAGATTAGATTACATTACAGCGTGGAAATAGGCCCTTCGGCCCAACAAGTCCACACCGACCCGCCGAAGCGTAACCCACCCATACCCCTACATTTACCCCTTACCTAACACTATGGGCAATTTAGCATGGCCAATTCACCTAACCTGCACGTCTTTGGACTGTGGGAGGAAACCGGAGCACCCGGAGGAAACCCACGCAGACACGGTGAGAACGTGCAAACTCCACACAGTCAGTCGCCTGAGGCAGGAATTGAACCCGGGTCTCTGGCGCTGTGAGGTAGCAGTGCTAACCACTGTGCCACCATGCCGCGAAGTGGGTCACCCAACCTATGTTTCGTTTCCGCAATGTAGAGGGGATGATATTGTGAGCAGCGAATACCATAGGTTGGATTGAGTGGAGTGCAGGTAAATTGTTGGTCCACCTGGAAGGTATTTCTGGGTCCTTGGAGGATGGAGGGAAGTAGGGGCGACACAGTGGCTCAGTGGTTAGCACTATTGCCTCACAGCGCTGGGGACCACGGTTCGATTTCAGTCTCGGGTGACTGTCTGTGTGGAGTTTGCACATTCACCCTGTGTCTGCGTGGGTTTTCTCCAGAGCCTCTAGTTTCCTCCCACAGTCCAAAGATGTGCAGGTCAGGTGAATTGTCCATAGTGATAGGTGCATTAGTAGGGAGTAGGTGAATGGTCTGGGTGTGTTACTCTTCAGAGGATGGGTGTAGACTTGTTGGGCTGAAGGGCCTGTTTCTGCACTGTAGGGAATCTAAATCTAAACGGACAGGTATTATACCTTCTGCGATTGCATATGAAGGTGCTGTGGGATGTAGGGACATATTGGGAATGGAGAAAGAATGAACCAAGGTGTCCCAAAGGGAGCAATCCCTGTGGAAGGTTGACAAAGAAAGGGAGGGAAGTATTTGTCTGGTGGTGGCATACTGATGGAAATAGTGCCTACGATCCTCTGGGTGTCGATGCTGATGGG
Organism: Chiloscyllium plagiosum; assembly: GCF_004010195.1. Lineage (NCBI taxonomy): Eukaryota > Metazoa > Chordata > Chondrichthyes > Orectolobiformes > Hemiscylliidae > Chiloscyllium > Chiloscyllium plagiosum. The sequence goes on along the minus strand of NC_057716.1, from coordinate 11,703,582 downwards.
ATGATAGGTGAAGACGAGGGGCACCCTATCACGATTGTGACAGAGAAGGAGGGATGAGGGCCAAAGTGTGGGAGATGGGTCAGAGCTGATTGAAGACCCTGTCAACAATGGTGCTGGGGAATCCTCAGTTGAGAAAAATGGTAGACACTCCAGCTTCCAGCATTCGCAGTTTTTGTTTTGGTTTATGTGAGCAGAATGGAATTTGGAATCAAAATTGATTAATCCGTCCACAAAACCCACATCTGTTCATTCACCTGGTTTGACAATTTTAGTAACGGGCTTTAAATTTAATGCAAAAGAGTAGCATTTTTGAACAGGGGACTGTAGGTTTATTATTACCTGCTGGCTCTACTGAAGAATTATTTAATTCACTCTCTCCTCCACACTATTTCCTTCTTACCTTGAGTAATGTCTTGCTTCATACAGGAGATGGCACTGTGGTAAATACAGTCAACAGCTTCTCTTGCTTTCCATGTTACCTAATGAATGATGAGAGAGCCGGGTCCTCACTTTACATTTCCCACAGTGTGGAGCGGATGAGTTTGGACTATCTGCTTTTCAATGCGTTTTCCAACACTGGCTTTATCCCACAAAGACTGACCGCTCTCACCCTCGGAAACTCTAAGAAGAAATATTAGAAATCCAGAGTTAGGTTGACAGAGGAAAGCTTTCAAACTTTTTGTTTGGGGGGGGGGGGGAGGATTGAGCTAAGCAGGATCTCAGATCTCTTGCTAGGCTCCGTAAACTCTTTCAGCTCCATCAACGGAATACTGGGAATGTTCTGGAGAGAGGTCAGCCACCCCTGGTAGTGGTGAGGGGGGAATGCAAACGATTCCCGCTGTTGAGCTGTAAAGTCCACCCCAGTCTACCCCTTTGCTTATCGTCACAACTTGACTCATACCCTATCTGCAAGGTTTTGGAAGTGCTGGGAAGGAATGAGAGGAGGTCTGTGTGGGAGATAGACAGTGACTGGGACTGAATAAAGCTTCAGTATTTCTGACCCGCGAGGCGCTCTTGGTCGCTGCAGGATGAGGGGGCGGTCTGCACTGAGAGCCCTCGGAGTGATGTGCTGCTACTTTGGGCTAAATACACAGGTAAGGACCAGGACTAGTGCCTCTTGAGTGTGGTGCAGTCCGGGCAGGAAGCACTATCAGGAGCAAGTGAGGACTGCAGATGCTCGAGATTCGAACTATCAGCATCACGTAACATCCTCAATTCTAGTTGTGTTGGCCGTGATATACTTGGTGCTGACTGGAATGTCAAAATGTGCATTACCAACTTTAAATTTGTTCTTTTAAGTTGCGTCAGGTATATCTCTGAAAAACCATTGTTCTGTTTCTGTTTTACAGCATCTACAGTTCTTTCAGATTTTATTTAGCCTTTGTTTTCAGTTGGAATGGTTCCAATTTGTAATACAAATAATGCCAAAATGCGTTAATAGCGACTTCTAAGTCAATCACAGAAACGAAACTTTGATTATCTGTTTGCAGTAGACTTTTTTAAACAAACCGTAGCCGCGTTGATTGTTCCATACCTGAAGGTTTCAGAGGAACCTGACCGATATTTATGAAATCGGAAGAATTTGCTTCTCTTTATAGTTTAATTACCCGTGTGGTAGTGCAATTAAAGCAACTAGAATTTCTTGTTTATCTCAAGGCACCGCCATCGCTGCAAATAAAGTTGATCTTAATTTCTGAAGTGTTAAAAGAGGAACGTTGGCACCTCAGTTAAAAAAAAACATTTTCTTCCGGGGACCCCAGGTGCCCTGTTCCTGTATCACTGTGCCTTGCTTGTATTTACATAATTTTTGAGAAAGGGCAGCTGTGGAGGGAAAGGGATGGAAACTGCATTAAAAGAAAAACCAGATCATATGTGGAATCCTTAGGCTAGCGCAGGCTTGCGTCTGTCACAAACATCGTTTTTAACGAATATAAACCTTCATCCGTTTCGATAATTGAATTTGAGAGGTGGGCAATGTGCGAGACAACAGCAGTGAAGTGAAATTGATTGCACAGATATGACGGGCTGAACTACTTCCTGCATTTCTGTGTGATTCTGTGATTAAGCACGCAGTTTGATAATGTGTGGGGGACTTGTATATTCCTTTAATTCTGTGTTTATGCTCATCCGCTCTGCCGGTCCAATAGAGGTACCTGGGGTGGAGGATCAGCTAGAGCAATATACTCCATACGTTCAGAAAGTGCTGGAGAAACTTAGCACGTCTGGCCTCATCCATGGAGAGAGAAACAAGAGTTAACCTTTCAAGCCCAAACTGACTCCTAACGTTAACACTTATTTCTGTCACTACAGATGCTGCTGAGTTTCACCAGCACTTTTTTTTTCACTTGGGATTTCCAGCACTTTAAATTTCCACTACACCAGACATTCGGTAAGGTGCAGTTCTAGGAAGGAGTTGTTGACATATGCCCGTTGTAAACAGTTGGGGAGATTGTGTTTAAATTCGCAGATTTTGTTTTAGTTTATCAAAGTACAAGTGTTGTAGCCTTGTCTGTCAGGTATCCCTTCCATTTACTCCAGGGGCTGCAGTTCTCTTGAGAATGGAAGCTCTTTGCGAGCATTTGCAATAGTTTCCTCAGGGATTCACCTCTAAAGCATTGACAATAAATTTCAGACGCGGGAGAATTAAAGCTGAAGGGCACATAAGCTCTCATTTCCCAGTTTTATCATTGTTATTTATTTAAATGAGTCCATGGTGTTTAAACTTTAGGTGCAAAACTTAATTCCAGCCAAACATCAGTTACGTAAAGGAGTGCTGAGTAGAATACAACAGCAATCCTAAAGATTGATTTCCTTGAGATTTTCTTCAGAATCTTTGACAAGGATTTATTTTGCAATGGCACGGATACACCAAAAGGAGAAAGGACAGTACGTAAGAGAGGAAGAAATATGTTGTTAAAATAAGATGAAATAAGGTAGGGGGCATATGTGCAGCAAAATCACTCGTATGGTCAGTTTGGATGAATGGCCTGTTTCTGTGCTGTAAATTGAACAATTCTTGAGAATTGGGAAGCTGTTAGTGATGTGTCAGCCTCTTGTGGGTTTGGCACTGTGCTCCAACGTTTGATGCTTTGCTGCGGTACTGAGGTTATTGTAGGTTCAGTAAGGACAAAGGTCTGTCGACAGTATTTTGAAAACGAGCGTCAAGTTGGATAGTGAATTCTAATTTCCTGAATGACATTTTTCCCTCAACCAACACCACCGAAATGATTATCTAATCATTCATCTCTTGACGTTCAAGTGCTGACGGTTTTATTTGTTTGTAGGATATGAACATCGTATCCCAATTAATGGGTTACAGGAAGCACGTTTGGATGATCACAAGGTTACAGGAAATAGGAGCAGATTTAGGTTATTAATCCCATCAAGCCTGCTCCATCACTCAATAAGATCATGGTTAATCTAATTGTAACCTTACTATCATTTTCCTGCCTGCCCGTCATTATTATTGACTCCCCAGTAGATCAAACATATATCCAGCTCAGCCTCAAAATATTCAATGGTCTGGCCTCCACTGCTTTCTGGGGAAAATGATAGCAAAGAGCCCTGACCCTCCAAGAGAAGTGATTCCTCATTATTTCCCTCTTAAGTGTGAGTGTCGTTATTTTTGAAATTGTGTCCTCCAACTATATTCACCATGAGCTGATGTATCCTCTCACCATTTACCCTGTCAAAGCTTCCTTGGAATCTTACATTTTTTCAATAAGATCACTTCTCATTCTTTTAAATCCCAATGAAAATAGGCCCAACTAACTCACTATTTCCTCATAAAACAGTTCCTCTGTTCCAGAAATCAGCTTAGTGATCCTTCTATAAACTGCTTTCAATGCCCCTTAAGTAAAGAGATCAAACCTGTGCAGAGTACTCAAGCTGTAGCCTGACCAATGTACTATACCATTGTAGCAAGATGTCTGAGTAGTATAAAGCATTCCCCTAGCAATAAAGGCCAACATTCCATTTTTTGTATCTGTATGCTGATTTTTTTTGTGACTCACATGCAAGAACACCCAAACTCTTGCACTACAACATTCTTCCTTTGAATAATATTCTGCTTTTTCCATTCTTCCTGTCAAAGTGGATATTATATTTTCCTGTAGTATCCTACATCTGTCAAATCTTTGGTCAAACCTTTCCTTTGTAAATGTTTTGTATCCTTTTCATAAATTGATTTTCTATCTTTGTATCATCAGCACATTTGGCCACAATATATTCAGTCTCCTCATCTAAAGTCAAAAATAAATTTTAAGTAGACTCCTGAATCCTGTGCAGTCCTCTCATTGCAGTTTGTCAAGGTGAAAGTGATCAATTTATCTTTACTTTGTCTACTTTGTAGCCCCTCCTGTGTCCTTCCTACTGTATTGCCCCAACATCATAAGTTCTTAATTTCTGCAGTGGCATTTTGTCAAATATCTTTTGGAAATATAAATACACATTCTCCACAGATACCCTTTTTGCCACTCTGCTGGTTACTTTCTCAAAGAATGCTAATATATTGACAACAATAATTTTCTCTTTCCCAAAACCAAATTAACTGTCTGGTTGCATTATGTTAAAAATCACACGACACCAGGTTATAGTCCAGCAGGTTTATTTGGAAGCGCTAGCTTTTTGAGCACTGCTCCTTCATCAGGTGGAGCAGCGCTCCAAAAACTACTGCTTCCAAATAAACCTGCTGGACTATAACCTGGTGTCGTGTGATTTTTAACTTTGTACACCCCAGTCCAACACCGGCATCTCTAAATCATGATTGTATGATAATCTTCTAAATACCATAGACATCAACTATAGCAATCAATGGCTGAATATATAGGTCAATCATATCACACCATCCAAGAATGACTATAAAATTCAATATTGAGCTCACAATTCAATGAAAGATTATTGTACATGATAACATTAAATGTTAGAACGACTATTGCACAAAGGAATTTATTCGAAGTTCTTATACAAATTCTACCTTTGACCTCAATTTATATATATAACTAGCAAATCACAACAGATCAAAAAAGACACCAAATTGAGACTCAGTAACTTTGAGGCAAAAAAATGTTCATTCTGTTATCATGGTTATTTGGTTCACGGAGCCTTTTCAATTACCTTTAGACTATAAATATGGTGGCCCAAACAATATCTCCCCAAAGCCTCAAGACATGGATGAATACCTTCACATTGTTCTTCACTTTCTCAGCTTTGCATTAGATCAGCTTCACAAAGCATTCTTGTTCAACAAAGCGGAAAGCTGTTTTATTCAGAACATGCTGATTCCCCAGACATGAGTTACACTGGCAGTATGAACCTACATTTCCATTCTGATAAATCACTATAGGATATGGATGAATCAGAAGTAATTCAAAATGTGTGGCCAATGAAATTATGTGGCAAATATAAGATCAGTTTCTGCTAACTTACATGTAACTCAATTTATCCTCAATAATAATGATTAAAATCAACATGAGATGGGGAATAATGAACTTAAAGGTGCAAAACTGACTTTGATTAGATAGAAATGTATATCAAAACATAACCAACAGCTGGGCTAAATGCTGAGACCAAACTCCTCACATCCTTTTATGAATATTGAGGGCAACCCTGCCTCCCTTAGGCTGGCTCACCCTTACTTAAACTAGCTAATGTAACTTTGATACTTAAAAAAAGGAGGGAAACAAAAAGCCAAACAATTCAGGCCAGTTGGCTTAACATAGCAAATCATGATTGTATTAGATATTAGAAGCTATTATTAAAGACATTTTAGAGCTCTGCACCTGGATAGGTTCAGTGTAATCAGGCAGAATCAACACAGTTTTGTGACAGGGAAATCATGTTTAACCATATTAATGGAGTTCTTTGAGAAGGCATGATGTGCTGTGAATTAATGTGATCCAGTGGGCTTAGATATCCAGAGACAATTGAAAAGGTTGTAATTAAAGTTATTGTCATTATTGTGGGAAACAAAAGGTCACAGCATCAGGAGTAACATGTTGACATGGATAGAAAATTGACAAAATAGCAGGAAACTGAGAATGGGCAGAAATTGATTTTGTTTTCTGTTTCACAAGATGTAACGAGTGCTGTGCCGCAGGGATCACTGCTGTGCCTCAACTTTTTATAATTAATATAAATGACTTAGATGTAGGGCCCAAAGCCATGGTTGCTAAATTTTTAGAAGACACAATGATACATGGGAAAGCAGGTTGCAAAGAGGACATAAGAAAATGAAACAGGGTTGTATGGACTATATGTGGGAAAGTGTGAACTTTTCCATTTTAGTGTGTGGGAAGAAAAGCATATTATGTAAATGGTATCCTAGTGAATAGACCGCAAAAGGGAAGCATACAGGGTAAACAAGTACTCTGAAGAAGGGCTTATGCCTGAAACGTCGATTCTCCTGCTCCTTGGATGCTGCCTGACTTGCTACGCTTTTCCAGCAACACATTTTTCAGCTCTGATCTCCAGCATCTGCAGTCCTTACTTTCTCCCCTAAACAAGTAATTAGGAAAGCTAATAGAATGCGAACATTGATTGAGAGGGGATTTCCGTATAAATGTAGAGTCATTTGAGTCATACAGGACATTTATGAGAGAACATTGAGTAAATTGTTGAAAACAATTCAGAAAACATATACCAGACTAATACCTGAAATGAGAGGGCTGTGTTATGAGGAATGCTTGAATCAGCTAGTCTTGTATCCACTGGAGTTCAGAAAAGGAAGAGGAGACTTGATTGAAACATATACGATCCTGAGGGATCTTGACAAGGTGGATGTGGAAAGGATGTTTACTCTTGTGAGACAACCTAAAATTAGGAGCCAATGTTAAAAGTAAAGAGTTTCCCATTTCTGACAGAGTTAAGGAGCATTTTTTTTTTCTCACAGAGCATCATGAGTCTTTGAAACATTTTTCTTCAAATGGCAATGGAAGTGAGTCTGAATATTTTCTCAGCAAACATTGATAAATCCTTGGTAAGCAAGGGGATGAAACATAATCAAGGGTAGATGGTAATGTAGAATAATTAGATCAGTTATGATTTCATTGAATGGTGTAGCAAACTGAAGAGGTGAGGAGCCTACTCCTGCTCCTAATTCTTATGTTTGTAATTTTTTATTTCATGAGCCTTTAATTATTGTGGGTCAAAACCTCCATCCTTCTCTTGGAGGTCATGTGTCACAGAGCAGCAGCCCGTTGAAGACTGGTGGTGTCTCTGTACCATCAGTTGTCACTAAGAGCAGTGGTCACTGCCAATACTGCAGGAGAAAGAAAACACATGAATGCCCCATAAAGCAGGTAAGTCTGTGATCTTGCCAGCATACCCTGGTGAAGGCAATGCTGAGCATGCTGGACATGGCAGCTGAGGAGTGTGTACACGCAAAGAGACAACTGTGAGAGCCTCTTCTGATTGGCATTTCAGTTCCCTGGAAAAGATGCAACTCCTTCTTTCACTGGTCAGCAGGCTGCAATGTCAAATTTGCCAGGTTGCAATTGGGCACAGGCCATTCCACTAATTGTTCATTCTACCTGGCAGCGAGATGAGACCTGTAGGTAGATATTAATTTCCATAAAGCGGAGGTGTTCACTGATGATTGCACAATGTTCATCATCATTTGTGACTCCTCAGATACTGAAGCAGTCCATGTTCAAATGCAACAAGATCTAGACAATATGCAGGCTTGGGCTGACAATGCCAAGTAACACTCATGCCACACAAATGCCAGGCTATGATCATCATTAATAGGAGACATTATAACCACCACCCCTCAACATTCAACGGTGTTACCATCACTGAATCCCCACATCAAAATCCTGGGGATTACAGAAACTCAACTGCACTGGCCACACAAACACAGTATCTACAAGAGCAAATCAGAGGCTAGGAATACTGCGGCGAGTAACTCACCTCCTAACTCTCCAAAACCTGTCCTCCATCTATAAGGCACAACTCAGGATTGTGATGGAATGCTTATGTAGATAGATGCAGCTCCAACAATACTCAAACGTTTGACACCATCCAGGACAAAGCAGCCACTGATAGGCATCACATCCGCTCCCTCAACCATCAACGGTCAATAACAGCAGTGTGTACTATCTACAAGATTCACTGCAGAACTTCACCAAAGCTCCTCAGACAGCACCTTCCTATCCAGGGTTGTTTCACCTGGATTTAGAAGAGTGAGAAGTGACATAATGGAAGATTCTAAGATTCTAAATGGTTTCAGTTACTTCCATCTAGAAGGACAAGGGCAGCAGGTATGTATGGGAACACCACCACCTGCCAGTTCCCCTCCAAGCTGTTCACCATCCGGACTTGCAACTATATTGCAGTTCCTTCACTGAAATTAGATCAAAATCCTGGAATTCCCTCCATAATGACGTTGTGGATCAACCTACCGTAGGTGGATTGCAGCAGTTAAAGAAGGCAGTTCACCACCACCTTCTGAAGGGCAACTATGGACAGGCAATAAATGCTGGATGGTGTCAGCCACAAATAATTTTTTAAAAATTGCTTCATCAAAGGAAAAGAACAACCAATTCATTCGAGTTCTTTGAAGAAGTAACTTGCACTGTGGATAAAGGGGAGCCTAAAGATGTACTGTTCTTGGATTTCTAGAATGCAGTTGATGAGATTTATATTTTAGGAAGGTAACATATTGATATGGATAGAAGATTGGTTGTCTGGCAGAAAACACAGAGTTTGCATACATAGGTCTTTGTCTTGTCTTAGCAGGATATGATAAGTGGAGTGTCACAGAGATCTGTGCTGGGGCCTCAACATTTCTCAATTTTATATCAATGACAAAGATAAGGGGAGTAAAGGCATGGTAGCTAAACTTGCAGGCAACATCAAAATAGGAGAAAGCTACAAGTGCTGGAGATCAGAATCAAGACTGTGGTGCTGGAAAAGCACAGCAGGTCAGGCAACATCCGAGGAGCAGGAGAATCAATGTTTTGGGCATAAGCCCGTCATCAGGAGTGAGGAATGAACTGCTTATGCCCAGAAACTCGATTCTCCTGCTTCTCGGATGCTGCCTGACCTCCTGTGCTTGTCCAGCACCATATTCTCGACCCCCAACATCAAGATAGGTCAGGAAGTATGTTGTGGAGAAGAATTAAGGAGTTTTCAGACAAAAATAGAGTGAGTTAACAGGCAAAAATCTGGCACTTGGAGTACAAAATTGGAATATATGAAGTTACGCGTTTTGGTAGGAAGAATAAAAAATCAGATACTTACTAAAATGGAGAATAACTGCAGAATTCTGAGGTGCAGGGGACTTAGTTGTTCTGGTGTACATGAGTCATAAATAGTTAGTATGTAGGTGCAGCACATAATCAGGAAGTCTATTGGGGTGCTATCCTGTATTAGGATAAAGATTGTACTTAAAACTAATGTTTATGCTTCAGCTAAACAGAGTATTAGTGGGACCACATCTTGAATATTGTGTACAGTTTTGGTCTCCTGATTTCAGGAAGGAAGTAAATACATTAGTTTACATGAGGTTTACCAAATTTCTGGCTGGGTTGTTTCCCCTAGTATTAGAAGAGTGAGAGGTGACTTAATGGAAGATTGTATGATTCTAAATGGTTTTGAGAAAGATGTTTCCTCTTGTAAATCTGTCTGGAACTAGGGGGCACTACTTTAAATTTAGAGGTGCCCTTTTAGGTTAGAGTTGAGAGGATTTTTTTTCTCTCAGAACATTGTACAACTTGAACTTTGTGTCTCAGAAAGCAGTGGAGGCAAGGTTATTAAATATTGTTATTGAGAAAGTACATAAAACAGGGAATGTCACCTTAATGGGACTAGATGAGAATGTCACATTTAAAAACTAATGGATACGTTAGAGCCTGGGTATCCTTGGAGAAGGAGCGTGCGGTCTCCACTAACACCCTGGAGTTGTTCAGGGAGAGGTGGGTGCCTCAGGGAGTGGAGTGCATTATTTCCCCCTCCAACTCTATTTTGATTTAATCCCTGCCCTCCCCTTCAATGTTTGTTCACGCAGCATTGCCCTTTTTTATGAAGGGCACTGCTTGTCAACTGGCCACTTGGGTGTTTCCTTTCTTCCTGGTAGTGGAAATTGAATAAAGATTCGTACACCTTGTGTCTCTCACTGTGTCTCACACCTGCACACACACAACATGGGCGCTGGGGGAAAGGAAAAAAAATAGATACAAGGAGTATCAGACATGCTGTTCACTCGGAGAATAAAAAATAAACATGAGTGTCAGAGACCCCATTTACTCTGAGAGCTGCCTCTGAGGGAGCTGGATTAGATAGAAAGAAAAAATAAACTAATGGATCAGCTATAGTCTTATTAAATGGCAGAACAGTTTTGAAGGGCTGAATAGCCCATTGCTGCTCCTATTTTGTATGTTTGTATGGTTTTATTGAATGGCATAGAAGGACCAGGTACTCCCATTTCTTATGTTCCTGTTCTATACTTTCCATATTCAATGCCATGGAAAATACAGAACCATAACTCCTGTGTAAAAATTATCTCACTACTCAAAACTCACTTAACATTTTAGTCTTTGCTTCTTAGCCACTCTGCGATGCTCCATTGACCTTCACATCCTCCTGTACTGTTAATCCCCATCCCTTCCTTCTCGCATCCCTCCAATTTCCTTTCACTATTGTGATATCTGACATTGCTGCTCACATTGTCCTTGCTGATATTCTCTCTGCCATCATTACCTTAGTATATGCACTGTTGTTTGAACTTTGAAAATCTGGAAGTCATAATCACTGTCCTTTAATATTTCTAGATCTGGAGGACTTGTCCTTCCTCAATTCAATCCACAAATCCATAAGCAACATTCTCCTATCCCTCAGGCCCAATAAGTTTAAAGACTAGAGTCATAGAGTCATAGAAACATACAGCACAGAATCAGACCCATTGGTCCAAACAGTCCATGCCAAACATAATCCCACCTGCCTGCTCCTGGCCCGTATCACTGTAAACTTTTCCCATTCATGTACTTATCCAAATGTCTTTTAAATGTTGTAATTATGCCTGCATCCACCAATTCCTCAGGAAGTTCATTCCAAACTCGAACCACCCTTTGTGTAAAAAAATTTGCCCCTCGTGCTTTTCCTTAATCTCTGTTCTCTCACCTTAAAACTCCCCCTAGTCTTGAAATCCCCCATCCTAGGGAAAATACACCTACCATTAACCCTACCTATATCCCTCAATATTTTATAAACTTCTAAAAGGTCACCTTCAATGTTCTATGGTCCAGTGAAAAAAGTCCCAGCCTATTCAGCCTTCTTTATAACTCAAACCATCCATACCCAGCAATACCCTGGTAAATCTCTTCTGAAGATTAATAGTGTCCTTCCTAAAACTGGGCGACCAAAACTGGACACAGTATTCCAGAAGAGGTTTGACCAGTGTCCTGTACAACCTGGACTAGTGTTTCTTCTCTTCTGTTAGTGATGTAGTTTCCCAAGTCAAGGGGATAAGTTTGAGAAAATTCCACATTCCGCAATCCTGACCTCAGAGAACTTGACCTGGGTGTTCTCAAGTGGAGAGAAAGAATGCTCCTGCTGCTTGTGGAAACCGTGTGGAGGCAGTCACAGGGCCTGCCCTGTGTGGAAATGCGTTGTGTGAAAGGCACCCATGTTACACCAGAACTTTAAAATGTAAAAAGAAACCCTTTAGATCTCATCCTAGAAACACCCTCGCAATCCCCCCACCCCTACCCCCACCACACAACTTCATTATGCTCCATCCATGCCTACACATGCTAGCCTAAGCTCTTACCTAGCCACCAAGTCTTTTCATAACCTCCATGCAAACCAATGCCATTTCATCCACTTCGATAGATTCTCAGTAGGCTCCATTGTAACTGATGCCCCTTTATCAACACCATGGCTCTCTGTTGCAAACTCAGGCCAATCCATTTTTCCCCATCCACCAACGTTTGCCCTTACACACTCCATCCTAACTCATTCAGTGTTCACCAATGGTATACCTTAGGACACATGCTGAGATTAAATCAATAAAGCTCTACATTTCTGTTAATGAGTTCACAATTTTGCAAAAAAAACCTCATTGATAGAATCCCATTCACTACGTCGAAATTCCTTCAATTATTTAAACCCTTAGAAAAAAACATTAGTTTTCATAGCCCTACATCAAAGCTTTTCTAATCAGTTGGAACTCTCAAACCACAGTGTGCTTTTGGATACTGTACTTAAGAAAATTGCATTTAGTTGAAATTAGCTGTTCTTTAACCTATGCAGCTACTTCCAAAAACTAAAGCACAACCCCCACGCCACCCCCTACCTCAGCCCCATGACCTTTCCCCCTGCCTATTTTCTCCCTGTTAAAAATGTTGGATGCTGTGTTTGGGGGCATGAATTCCAGAATCAGGGCTCTGGCACCATTTTAGTTCAACCAGAGACCCTGTCCACTGCCTCATTGTGAAACCCAGGGCCATTGCCTATTTTTGTCACTGTGATTTGTTATGCAATTTACTGACATTCACACACTTGGTCGCTTGCCAAAAAGTTAAAGCATACATTCCTTCCATCCTGTGACTTCAAATAGCTTTGTTGGCAACATAAGTAATATATTTCAATAATGGTTCCAATGAACAAAAATATATCTCACGTGTGCAAACACAATCTCTACCAATTACAACATGGAGTGGCCACTTCAAGCATTTCATCTCATCAAAAGAATTGTGCGACTGTTTAGAATATAAATACATATTTTACCTTTCCATTGGCGCATTGAGGTTGTCATATTAAGATGAGCTGTTTTTGGAAGATGCTTGAGATGAAAGGTTGCAGTGAAGGAGAACATGCTAAAAGTGAAATGAAACACATGGCACATTTTGAGATTAGGAAGAGATTTTTGTGAAATTCTTCAAAGCATGATTATCTCAAAATTAAAAATTTATGGGAATTGATTCATCTTCACTGTTCAATAAATAACCATTTGATTGTGATGCTGCAGCGTGGTCCTATTCAAAAAAGAGAAATTAGGTGCACAGCCATCCCAGGATTATTTTTCTTCCGATTTCCAAAGAATTTATGTTTGAGCTTACTGTGAATATATTTTAGCAGCATGGACCATTTATACTTGAGTCTGGACAGATTGCCTCTATTAATTAAAGCAAATTATTTAAACAGAATTTTTATGTAGTAATGTTTCTCAAGTGCTGCCTAATGGAGTCAGAAGCATTAGAAATTTATCAACATCTCACAGTTGCTCAGCTAATTACAGTGCAATGCAATTTCCCTTTATACAGTATATTTTTGCTCTTGAATCCTATTGCTTAAAAAAAGATGAGCAAGTGTTATCTACAGGCAACCAGCAAGTCATGACAACTGGGAAGATCTCACAGATTCGCTGCTTAATCTGTCCTGAGAATATGCTATTGTTATAACAATGTTACAGTTGGCCAAGCAGCCTTGGTCCTCAGAGGCAACATTTCAGTGAGGAACTTCACTCATGATTGCAATCCACAATATTTGCTGAAAGTGCACTATAGTTCAGGTAGGATTGAGCTTGAACCTTTTTTTTAATGCAACCAATTTTTCCCAAATCAACTTGTTCAGAGATGCTGTGACCCACCTCTGGAGCAGATGGGACTTGAATTTAAGCCTCCCTATCCAGGAGTTAGACATGTGCTCACTGTACCACAAGACGCCCAACTACAAGCTTGACTGTTGCTTGTACTTGAATTGCCCATCAACATTCCTGTATGATCAATGGATCACTGAGGCAAGGTATTGGAGGATGCCTGGCAACCCTGATTCCACAAGAAGACAGAATATTCTTGAAATATTAAGCAGGCAAGCATCTACAGACAAAGGATCTTACTTTTTCAGTTCAAAAACCATTCATCAGAACTGGAAAAGGTGAGAGGCGTAATATTGGTTTTAAGCAAGTACAAAACAAGTGGGGGAAGAAAGATCAAAAGGGAAGGTTTGTGATAGTTTGGAAAGTAGAAGAAATCAAATGACAAAAGGGTTGATGGCACAAGGCAAATGTGAAAAAAAAGTTAAATGATTGGTAGAGAATAAGAGTAAACATCAGAAAATGATTGCTGGGCTTCTTGCTGAGATATTTGTATCATCGATAGTCACAAGTGAGGTGCCGGAAGACTGGAGGTTGGCAAACGTGGTGCCACTGTTTAAGAAGCACGGTAAAGACAAGCCAGGGAACTACAGACCAGTAAGCCTGACCTTAGTGGTGGGCAAGTTGTTGGAGGGAATCATGAGGGACAGGATGTACATGTATTTGAAAAGGCAAGGACTGATTCGGGATAGTCAACATGGCTTTGTGCGTGGGAAATCATGTCTCACAAACTTGATTGAGTTTTTTGAAGAAGTAACAAAGAGGATGGATGTGGGCAGAGCAGTAGATGTGATCTATATGGACTTCGGTAAGGCATTCGACAAGGTTCCCCATGGGAGACTGAATAGAAAGGTTAGACCTCATGGAATACAGGGAGAACTAGCCATTTGGATGCAGAACTGGCTCAAAGGTAGAAGACAGAGGGTGGTGGTGGAGGGTTGTTTTTCAGACTGGAGGCCTTTGACCAGTGGAGTGCCACAAGGATCGGTGCTGGGTCCTCTACTTTTTGTCATTTACATAAATGACTTGGATGCGAGTATAAGAGGTACAGTTAGTAAGTTTGCAGATGACACCAAAATTGGAGGTGTAGTGGACAGCGAAGAGGGTTACCTCAGATTACAACAGGATCTGGACCAGATGGGCCAATGGGCTGAGAAGTGGCAGATGGAGTTTAATTCAGATA
>NC_057716.1:11624180-11688596 GCF_004010195.1 Chiloscyllium plagiosum | reverse complement strand
TGGATAGGATAAAGAGACAAAGTCTTTTTCCTGGGGTCGGGGAGTCCAGAACTAGAGGGCATAGGTTTAGGGTGAGAGGGGAAAGATATAAAAGAGACCTAAGGGGCAACGTTTTCACACAGAGGGTGGTAGATGTATGGAATGAGCTGCCAGAGGATGTGGTGGAGCCTGGTACAATTGCAATATTGAAGAGGCATTTGGATGGGTATATGAATAGGAAGGGTTTGGTTGGATATGGGCCGGGTGCTGGCAGGTGGGACTAGATTGGTTGGGATATCTGGTCGGCATGGACAGGTTGGACCGCAGGGTCTGTTTCCGTGCTGTACATCTCTATGACTCTAAATGGGGTCCGAAGATATGATCTGAAGTTGTTGAGTCTGAAGAACCTTAAAATATTGAATCAAAATATGAAGCTCCCACTCCCAATCTTACATTAAGCTTCATTGAAAAGGTGAGGGAGGCTGAGGAAAGAGATGTCAGAATAGAACTGAGGCCGACAATTGAAATGACAGAATGGAATGACAGAATGGAAGGTCTGTGACATGCTTTTCACAAAGCAAGCCAGCAGTTTGTCGAAGAGGCTACATTGTCAGCAATGAATATAGTGCACTAAATCAGAATAATTTCATGGAAAACCAGTTTCACTCTGAAGAAGGGTGTGGGGCCTTGGAGGGTAAGAAAGTGGAGGTAAAAAATAATTGCATCTTCTATAATTGCATTGTGTGGTGTCATGGCTGATGTTATATATGGTACTGGTTCTAAAGGGATTGATGTTCATGTTATTTTGGTTCCACCAATTCTACTGCTATCTCTAGTTTTTTGAGTAAGTGGATGTATCTGTACTAGTTCTGTAAGGTTCTAATGGTTATGCCTGACCAAAATTGGTGTACTTATTGCTATCATGTAGTAAGACTTCTTATTTTCTAAGAACAGTGTATCTATCTTTTTTATTTCTCTTTTTTTTATTTACCCACACACTACCGCCAAACTGCGGTAGTGCTTATTTTTTCCCCAACACCCATGTTGTGTGTGTGCAGGTATGAGACACAGGGAGAGACACAAGGTCCACGAATCTTTATTCAATTTTCCACCACCAGGAAGAAAGGAAACACCCGAGTGGCCTTCACATCAAAGGGCAATGCTGTGTGATCAAACAGTGAAGGGGAGGGCATGGCAGGGATTAAATCAAAATAGAATTGGACGAGGAAATAATACACTCCACTCCCTGCGGCACCCACCTCTCCCTGAACAACTCCAGGGTGTTGGTGGACACTGCGTGCTCCTTCTCCAGAGGCACCCGGGCTCTAACGTAAAGAAGAATGTGTCTATTGTGGTTCATCCTCTATCACTAATTACTAGATCAATCAAGACAAAGCAATGACAAATGAGGATTGTTGATTGTGAACTAACTCAAACAACTTGTACCCAGCACCACCTGCTGGTAGAGGCGCCAAATACCACAAGGTGTCAGTAGTGGCCATCTAGAAAAGATATCACAGATGAGGGTAATGGCGGTGATGAAAGAGTTGGCCAATGTGTTGTAGAAGGAACAATTCCTTAGGACTGCTGGAAGAGGAGGGAAACATCTATTTTGAATGGCATCAAGGTGGAGCTGAAGGAAATATCAAAGAATAACTTAATGAATGTGTTTACTAGTGGAGCAGAAACTGAGGATCACACAAGCCCATTCTGGTTCTGGCAAGACTGGTGAGGGGTGAGTGTAGAAGTCAGTTCTGTTCCGTTTCCCACTGTACAGCTCCCACTGCTTTCCCTCCCTCCCAAAAACCATGATAGGATCCCTTGTCCTCATCTTCCACTGCATCAGCCCTCACATTTAATGGATCAACCTGCACAATTTCCAGCACTTCCAACTTGATGGCACCAGCAAACACCAAACACATCTTCCAACATTCCACAGAGACTGAAATCTCCATGACACCCCAGTCAACTCCTCAGTGACTGCCAACAGGCCTTCCCATTCCTAGGTCATTACCATGAGGAAGTACAGAAAATGCAACGCCTTTGTTTTTCAAAGTCCTCTCTTCCTACTGCCCAAGGCCACAACTGTCCTTTCAACTGAAATAACAGTTTGCTTACACTCGTTCAACTTTGTTTCCTGTGTTCGCTGCTGCTGATGAGGTTTCATATACACTGGTGAAACTGATCCCAGATTTGGTGTCTCCTTTGTTGCACATTGTCATTCAGCCCAGAGTCCCGACTCTTAGATTCTGGGTTCCCAGTCATGTTCATTCTTTGCTCCACTCCCTCCCTGACCTTTCTGTCCTCAGCTGTTCCATTGTAAACTCAGGGGAGTTTGTGGAACAACACTTCATGTTTTGTTCAGATATATTCCAGCATCCTGAACTCAGCATTGAGCTCAACAATTTCTGATCATATTATATACATGAATGCTATTTTTTATAACCTTGGATGTTTCCATTCTGCTCAATTGAACTTTGAGACACATGTTATCTTTACTTCTTTACTTGCCCCTTTGCTTTTGCCTTGCAGTCTTTGAGCTTTCATTTTTATTACCTTCTACCAAGACATGGCTTTCTCCTTGCATTCCTTTTTTCCCTGCGTCTCTCCCTCTTACTTTTCCATCTCTACACTTGTTACATTTTTTATAGTGAAAGAGTATCAACTTGAAATAAGAATATGAGCAGGAGTGGGCAATTCAGCCCCTCAAACATCCTCTGCTATTTGATACAATCGCCTCTGCCTCTACTCCACTTTCCTGCTCGCTCTTCAACCCATTACTATTTGTAAATCTGTCTATCTCCTGCTTAAATGTACTCCATGTACCAGTATCCACTGCACTATGGGTTAGTGAATTCCACAGATTGATGACCCTTTAATTTCTCCTTACACTGTTTTAAATCTGCTACCCCTTACCCTGAAACTATAACCTATAAAATTTTTCTGTTTCTTTCTCTCTTTGCAAATGCTGCCAGATCTATTGTGTACGTTTTATATTCCCCTGTTTTTATTACAGATTAGCAGCCCCTCTTCAGTGTTTTCATTTTGGTCAAACTGGGTCAAAGATCCAGAGCTCTCTCCCTAGGTTACCTGCACAATATAGTCTATAGCATTTTACAAAGACAGCTCACCGCTATCTTCTGAGAGCTAGTTAGGGTTGGGCAGCACTTGCTGGCTTTGATAACCACCCTCACATACCCAGAACAAATTTTCAAAATGTACAGAAGTCATGGCTTCAGGAGGATACGGGAAGAAAAGAAAATTGATGTCGAAAGAAAACATTTTGAGAGAAAAAGTTTTTACTTATTTAGTCAGCAAGTGAGTCCTCATATGTTGCATTCCCAAGTCTGGGTTGGACCTATAGCAATGCTGTCTTGGTGATTGTTATAGTTTTGGAAAGAAAAGGCAGGAAGTCAGGAAGTGGTTCCAATTCATGTCATCCTTATACATGCTGCAAAATAATTAAAAATAATTGCTCATTAAACAGAGAAAAGTGAGGTCTTCCCAAAATGTTAATGAAACAAGAGCATCACCTCTTACTTCCTGTCTGATTGAATAGTCTGCATTTCTGTGACTAATTTCTCACTCCTCAGGGGTGATGTACAGTGGCAGTAAGGACAGATGGCACCCCTGTTTACACACTAATGAAAATCGCCTCCAGTCTTAAAAAGATCTTTCCATTCACATGCTAAAAATACCGATAGTTGCAGAACAGTGACTTTAGTTGGTATTCACATTTTGTAATCTTCCTGTAGCAGGGTTAAGGAACAAAACCTTATATACAACTTAGCATTTTACCTTGGACTTTATAAGAAATCATAATTTGTTCAAATCTTCATGCTCAAAAGATTACTAGTGATGTTACTAATAGATAATCAGAAGTTGTTTCATACAGTTTTAATTAATAGACATATTTGTCTTTGATCACAAAGAATTGATTCAAAATTGTAAAATTCAAGTAATGTTGAGAACAATTTTTCCATTTGTGTATGAGATTCTAGTTGCAACAAAACTGTCTCAGTATTGTCACTTTGATTTCTTTATCATGAAAATCTTGTGTGTTTTCTAGATTAATGTTGGTGGTGTAATTACTAAAGAAGAACAGATATACCTCCTTATTGCGGAAAAGGCAAACTGTGATCTACATATATTGAATCAAACTGAAAAAGGTAGGACTTTGCTACAGCATCACATTTGTTTCTCTATCAAGGAGTGACATCAACTTTGAGTTGAATTTTTACCTTTGCAGGCCAGTTTGATAGTGCTAAACCAGCAGGATTCTGGGGACCTGGAGGTAATTCTAGAGAAACAAACTACAGAGCCCAGAGAACTTGGAGAGATAGGCAGCACTTAAGCAGTAAGTAATAAGGTATGAGATGGGGGCAGACTAAGACAGAAGTAATGAAGTCTACATTATGTTTGCTGTCTATGTACGTGAATGAGTGGCATCTGGCAAATAAGGTCTTTGAGTTGCAAGTGCAGGTAGCTACACGGAAATATGAAATTGTAGCTGAACAAAGGTGAGGATCAGGTCCTAAATATTGGTGTTCAGGAAAAATAGCGAAAGAAAGGATGAGGGCTAGCCATATTCATTAAGGAGAGCATTAGAGGGGAGGAAAAACAGGATATCCTGATGTTCAAAGAAAGAAACTACTTAGCTTGAGCTAAGCAACAATAGACTTTACCTTTACATTACTGAGTACATTCTGTGGGCTGCCAACTGATGGGAAATGTAGTGAGAAATAAATTTGAAAGAAAAATGCAGAGAGGTGCAACAACTAAAGACTAATTTTCAAAGAGACTTTGACTATCCAATTGTGGACTAGGATGGAATAAAGGGCAGAGAGGGGCAAATGTTTCTTGAATGTGTTCAGGGTGATTTTCTCCATTAGTTTGTTTTCAGTCCACTGAGGATGGAGGCATTGGTGGATTTGGTTCTGGGGAGAGAGGTTTGTTATGTAGATCTAGTATCAGATTAGGGGGCAATGATCATAATAACACAATGGTATGGTTAGGTACAGAATATAACAAAGAATAATTCCGAATATAAAAATACTTAGTTGGGGTGGGGGGTGGTCAACTGTGATTAGCTGAGAAAAGATCTGACACAGATACGTTGGAATCAAAGATTGACCGGCAGAATTGGAACAGAATAATGGGCTCTGTTTAAAGAAGAGACAGTTTGAGTATGGTCAGGTACATTCCAACGTAGGGGAAAGATCTGGCAAACAAATACAGAGCTAGCTGGATGATGAAAGCTATAGGGAGTAAACAGAATACCAATATATTTGGTATGTCAGGTAGATAACACTTTGAGAACCATATTCAATATGGAATGTTCGAGAGGGAAAGTGAAAAAAAGCAAATAAGAGTATTAAAGTGAGAGAATGAGGAAAGTTTCCAGAAGTCTTCTGTCAGCAGGGATAAAACTGAAACAAGGGTCTATTATAGACCCAAAAATGAATTTATGCATGGAGACTGTGACTTGACTAAGTTAATAAAATGAGTCTGTCCAAAGGAGGAAGAATCAGTTTGAGTCATTGTGAAAGAGGTAACTGAAACACTGGGTAGACTAAACATTTGTATCGTGGTGATTTGAATTGGTTGATTGTCCTTAAAGTTGATTTGGCACCAGGGCTGGAAGAGATGCATCTAAAGAGTTTAAGGGAAATGAAAATAGAAATTGAGGAGGCATCATAAACTTGTAATCCAATTTACACATAGGGGTGTGATCTGGGATCTGGAGAATTGCAAATATTACATCCTCGTTCAATAAGGATGCAAAGATAAGCCAAATAATTACAAATCAGTTAGTTCAATCTTGATAATGCAGAAGCCCTTAGAAAGACCAATTGGGACAAAATTAATGGTCCCTTCGGATATTTGAATTAATTACGATATATCCTCATGTAAAAGTCAAATTCTTTAGATTACGTTTTAAGGTTACATTTATGGTGTCAACTATTACATGGTACATGGATACTACTTTTGAAGGGCTGAAATTCATGCCAGTCAAAATACATACTGTACTATTAGAAGCCCAGTTGATCTCTAAATAAATAAAGAAAAAGACACAATGAATTACAGTAATTATTCTCTTTATTATAAAAGAAAACTTATCTTGGAGCGGTAATAACATCATCAGTGCAGCTGAGGGCTAGACTGGAATCCCAGAATGGAACGGGATAGCCAGAGGTGTGGAGTCCCGGAAAGGAGAGGGACGGCTGGCAGTCCGGAGTATCGGAGCGGAGAGGGACGACTGACAGAATGGAGCCCCGGAGCGGAGCAGAACAGTTATACAAAAAGTGACAGAGCGGATTAGTGAGGGCAATGCAGTTGATGCCATGTACATGGACTATCAAAACATATTTGACAAGATGCCAGTCAACAGACTTGTGAGTAAAATTAGATCTTGTGGAATAAAAAGGGACATTAGCCATGTGGATACAAAATTGGCTGAGTGACGGGGATGAGAGAGTATTAGCGAACAGTTGTTTTTCAGACCAGAGAAAGGGGTTCACCAACTGTTCTTAAGACACTGCTTTTCTTGCTTTATTTAAATAGCTAGTCTTGAGTGTTCATTGCATAATTTCAAAACTTGCAGGTGACAAAACAAACTTGCAAATATTATGAAATATGAGAAGGATAATTCTAAACTACAAAAGGACAGTCATGCAGTCAAGCAATTAGCAGATGAAATTGAATGCAGGGAAGAGTCATTTGATAAATTTTGGTGGGAAGAATGAGCAGAGGCAATTTAAAATGAAGGTTGTAATTCTAAAGGGAGCACAGGACCTAGACACAAAATATTGAAGGTGTCGGGGGGGTGGCATAGTGGCTCAGTGGCTAATAGTGCTGCCTCACAGCAACAGGGATCCAGGTTCAATTCCCATCTCAGCCGACTGTCTTTGTAGAGTTTGCACATTCGCTCCATGTTTGCATGAGTTTCTCTTGGGTGCTCTGGTTTTCTCCCATCATCCAAAAATGTGCAAGTTAGATGAATTGGCCATGCTAAATTGCCCATAGTATAGGGTTAGGTGCATTAGTCAGGGGCAAATGTAGAGTAATAGGCTAGGGGATAGGGTGTGCTGTGGGGTTGGAGGATCCTGAGGCAGAAGATGAGGCATTCTTCCTCCAGGCGCGATGTAAGGCAATGGCGATGGACTAGGCCCAGGACCTGCATGTCCTTGGCGGAGTGGGGAGGGGGAGTTAAAGTGTTCGGCCATGGGGCGGTGGGGTTGGTTGGTGCCGGTTTCCCAGAAATGTTCTATGAAATGATCCACACATTGGCGTCCTGTCTCCCCTTTAGAGGAGACCACATCGGATGCAACGGCTACAGTAAACGATGTGTGTGGAAGTTCAGGTATATTTCTGTTGTATGTGGAAGGATACCTGATTCAGCCCTGGTTAATGAGCCCTAGTTGCAACAGCACTGGGAATGGGCCTAAATCTTGTGTTACCACCAGCATCACCAGCAATCTCCAGCTTGTTACCTTGAAACAGTTTTTATTCATGATTTTACAAGTTTTAATTTTTCTGTATTTTTGATTGAGGGCTGAAATGGGAAAAGAACTGCTTAAAAGAAAATAAGGAAAACTGCACTTTTCAAAGCAAGTGAGCTGATACTCATTGTCATTGCTGCTCCCACAGTTTGTTCAGGCAGTAGTGGAAGGCTCGTTTGCAGATGCCAAGCTAGAGTGGTATGTATGATGGGAGATTTGGCTGACAATAAATAGTTAGGTAAAAACAATGACTGCAGATGCTGGAAATCAGATTCTGGATTAGTGGTGCTGGAAAAGCACAGCAGTTCAGGCAGCATCCGAGGAGCAGTAAAATCGACGTTTCGGGCAAAAGCCCTTCATCTCTCCACCCTTCAGGCACTCTTCATGTATTCCTGATGAAAGGCTTTTGCCCGAAACGTCGATTTTACTGCTCCTCAGATGCTGCCTGAACTGCTGTGCTTTTCCAGCACCACTAATCCAGAAAATGACAACAAATAGTTGATTGGTCTATTGATGTGTGGCCAATTAGCAATGACAGAAGTCTTCTACATGCTTATAGTTCTGCGATTGGTTCCTGTCAGTTTGGATGAAATAAGCAGAAACCATTGGATCTCCAGAATGCTGGGGGCTAATTCTTCTCTTTGCAGTAAGAACCATCTTAAGCCTGAGGGAAGCCAATTTATTAATCCCTTAGGAGCTCCTACAAAATATGGCTCTAAACCAGTAAAATTTAGAAATTTTAAAAGAGGGAACCAGCCACCTTGTGCCTCCTGCAGGCAAGTGAAAGTAGCTGGAGAAGAAGGATCATGAAGCAAGGTCCTGACCATCTCTGGAAACCCCATGAACTGGGACCATTGAATGATCTTCACAGTCTTTCACTCTGCCCTCTGATCTGGATATATCTTTAGTGAGGCTACACAATTGCCCAAGCTCAGTCAAACTGGCCAACGGTGTCCACTTCCATTGGAATACCCGACAACTCATCTGCTCCATTTGCCACATTCACCAATGGTAAAGCCAGTTGTAGTGCCTGTTTGAAGTTCAGTTGGGCTCCAGCTAGTAGCTGGACATTCCTGAAGAAGGGCTTATGCCCGAAACGTCGATTCTCCTGTTCCCTGGATGATGCCTGACCTGCTGCGCTTTTCCAGCAACACATTTTCAGCTCCAGCTAGTAGGCACTTTTGCATGGTTATATCACCCAGGGCCCTATCATTAACTATATAAGTCGTGCCCTGATTTGCCTTACCAAAATGAAACACCTCACATTTATCTAAATTAAACTCCAACTCCCATTAGCCAATATGACCAAGGACCCATTGTACTTTGACATTCCTGAAGAAGGGATCATGCCTGAAACGTTGATTCTCCTGCTCCTTGGATGCTGCCTGACCTGCTGCGCTTTTCCAGCAACACATTTTCAGCTCTGATCTCCAGCATCTGCAGTCCTCACTTTCTCCTACTTTGACATAGTGTCCACTTCACCAATTTTGATGTCATCTGCAAATGTAATGACCAAACCTCCTATATTCACATCCAAATAATTTATATCAATGATGAAAAGCAGTGGCTTGTAGCACACTGCTGGTCATACATCTCCAGTCCGAAATACAACCCTCCATCAGCACCCTCTGTCTCCTACTTTCAAATCAATTTTGTTCCCAACTGGCCAGCTTTCCCTGGATTCCATGTGATTTAACCTTGCTAACCATATAGATCATGTCTACCTCTCTGCCTTCATCACTCTTCTTTGTCACTTCAATAACTCAATCAAGCTAGTGAGACACAAATTCCCAGTCAGAAAGCCATGTTAATTCTCACAAATCAAACCTTGCCTTTTCAAATTCATGTAAATCCTGCCCACCAGAATGCCCCCCAACAACTTCATAGAATTTTAATAGTAAGGAAGCAGGCCATTCGGCCCAACAACTCCATAAGACCCGCTGAAGATTATCCCATCCAGATCCACAGCTAATCCATATATATTTTGACTGAGGCAGGAAACCAGAGCATCTGAAGGAAACACATGCAGACACAGGGAGAAGATGCAAACTCCACACACACAGCCACCCGAGGCAGGAATTGAACCTGGGTCCCTAGGGCTGTGAGGTAGCAGTGCTAACCACTGAGGCACTGTGCTGTCCTCTCACCCACCACTGACACCAGGCTCACTGGATTTTCTAGCTTTTCCTTACCATCTTTCTGAAATAATGGCACTACATTAGCCAACCTGCAGTCTTCTGGCACCTCACCTGTGGCTATCGATGATACAAATACCTCAGCAAAGGGCCAACAATCACTTCCCTAGCTTCCCACAAGGCTTTGAGATACACCTGATCAGGTCCTGGGGATTTATCCACCTTTATGCATTTTAAAACATCCAGCACCATGTCTTCTGTAATATGGACACTTTTCAAGATATCACGATTTATTTCCCCAAGTTCTGTAGTTTTCATATCCTTATCCACAGTAAGTTCTGACATGGAACACTCATTTAGTCTCTCACTCACCTCATGTAGTTGCACACATAGACAGCCTTGTTGATCTTTAACAAACCCTGTTTTCTCCCTAGTTACTCTTTTTCCCTTAATGTATTTTTAGAATCTCTTTAAAATCTCTTTAGCCTTATTTGCCAAAGCTATCTCATATCCCCATTTTGCCCTGTTGATTTCCCTCTTAAGTATACTCCTATGACCGTGTACTCTTTGAGGGTTTCACTCAATCCTAGCTGTCCATACCTGATGTATGTCTCCTTTTTCTTGATCAGAGCCTCAATTTCTCTAGTTATTAAGTATTCCCTACACCTACCAGCCTTCACACAAACAGAAACATATCTCTGTGAACTCTGATGGTTCTTAATTATTTATCTGTAGTTTTAATTTATTTATTTGTCACAAATAGTAATCCATGTTCATTAGAGAAGCCTGGTCCATGCTTGTTGTCAACTGTGTCTAAAAGGTACGGAGTGTTATTGGGGAATTCTGCATGTGCGTTAAATCTTTAATTTTTCTGATGCCTCCAGGAAAATACTCTATTTTCAGTATGCTTAAACGTAACAAAGTAATTGACAATTAAAAATATTACTGTTTATATTACTTTGCATTAAAAATTCTATAATTTTACATTTCCAGATTCTTTAAACTTACTCTCTACTTTTAATTCATGCTTAGAGCTTTGAGCCTTTGAGGAGTTGGCTGGGACATTGGAAAGGGGTTACAACAATGTTGAGTTGGAATGTGACGCTAGCATGCCTATTCTCTTCCCACTGTCATGGCATTTTTGTCAGAGATGATGAAGCCTCCCAATATGGAAGAGCCATTTCAATAGCCAATTAAGGGCCTTGCCCCATTGCCAGCGTCATTTTGGGACGGGGAGACCACATGGTGAATTTTTGTTTTAGAGCCATAGAGATGTACAGCATGGATACAGACCCTTTGGTCCAACCCGTCCATGCCGACCAGATATCCCAACCCAATCTAGTTCCACTTGCCAGCACCTGGCCTATATCCCTCCAAACCCTTCCCTTTCATATACCCATCCAAATGCCTCTTAAATGTTGCAATTGTACCAGCCTCCACCACTTCCTCTGGCAGCTCATTCCATACACGTACTACCCTCAATGTGGACAAAATTGCCCCGTAGGTCTCTTTTATATTTTTCCCCTCTCACCCTAAACCTATGCCCTCTAGTTCTGGACTCCCTGACCCCAGGGAAAAGACTTTGCCTATTTACCCTATCCACACCCCTCATAATTTTGTAAACCTCTATAAGGTCACCCCTCAGCCTCCAACGCTCCAGGGAAAACAGCCCCAGCCTATTCAGCCTCTCCCTATAGCTCAGATCCTCCAACCCTGGCAACATCCTTGTAAATCTTTTCTGAATTCATGGGTTGTGGGCATCGATGGCTGTATGTATTGCCCATCTTAATTTGCCAGAAGACAGTTAAAAGTCAACCACATTGCTGTGGATCTGGAGTCACACGTAGCTCCAGAAGGTCCCTGAAGGACATTGGTGAACTAGGTGGGATTTTCCAACAATTGACAATGGATTCATGGTCATCATTAGATCCCTAATTCCCGGATTATGTTTTGTTGAATTCAAATTCCACAATTTGTCATGGTGGGATTTGAACCCAAGGTAGGTCCCCAGGAAAGTTATCTAGGCCTCTGGATTAGCAGACCAGCGATAATATCACTAGACCATCGCCTCCCCAGTGTTCTTAAAGTCAGCAGTGTTATCTGAAACTGGCACACTGTGATCCACTGAGGCATCAGCTGGCAGCAAGGTCCATCCTCGTGGCAAGACTACTTCTTTGCACTCACCAACCAAGGACCTGCATGATCAACTGTGGTGACCTTGACTCCCTGCTCCTCTTCCTAGGCTGGTGTCCATGCCACTTTTCCCAGAGTAGGAGAATTCCCATTAGCAGCCATCAGCGCCAGCACTCTGATTGGCTAGAAGCTCTAAGAGACAATGTTTTGACCCTCAGGATGATGGGAGCTGTTTAACTGCTGGATGAGATGTAAGTGTTGACGTGGAGTTGCACCACACACCTGCACTCCACCTGTCTTCCAGCTTCCCGGCATACCCCTTTGCATGGTAAGATTCCAGCCCATACCTCTAGATTATTTGTCGATATCTGGATTATCATATTGCCATTACTGCAGTAACATAACCATTACATTACTGGGGTTAGAACTTATTAACAAGAACTGGTTGAAGTGAATTGTATAAATAAATTGAAGGAAAAATTAAATGAAACTGTGATAAAGAAAATAATAAAGCCAACTGAAGGGGTTAATTGAGAAAGGTGGTAAGAGACTCAGGTGGAGCATAAACACTGGCATCTGATTCAGTCAAGTGGCCTGTCTCTTTGTTGGAAATTCAATATGATTCGATGGAATTCCTATAGTGTTTACAAAATCTGTATTGTAAAAACAGTGTTACATTTGAGATTACTGTTTGATATTTCCATAACTAAAGGTTTGTAACGTTCACTTGCTAATATTCATAATACAGACACTCATTGCCACTTAACCTACTTTTCACCAAGGAAGGTCTTCATGGGGTATAGAAAGGAACTTGTCACTGTGTGAACATAAGACTGATTTTATTAGATAGTCTGAATATCTCATTTATTGTAAGAGCAACCCATCAATTATCAGAAAAATAATACGTAACCAATGGAATAAGGAATAAAATTCTTGTCAGTGTATTCTGGGAGAGCACCAGTGTGTTATTCTGAAATGTAGAATTTTGACACAGTTTGGTAATGTATTCTGCAACTGAGATGACTTGCGAATTGTGTTAGTAAGAAAACCATGGAAACTTACTTTTATTTATGTTTAGTGAAGCTGTAAAAGACTCATTACTGTCCCATCTGTCTGCTGCTATTTTGTTATGTCTGTCATGGCTTCAAATGCTTTCACATTGAAGCAAGAATTGAGTCAAAGACCATACTGCAGTAATGGCAATGTGAAACACTCATTGATTTAACCATTTGCTGCATATTTAAACCACATTTATCAGCTGCAATGGCCATTAGTCATTCCTTTCTGTATACCACTAAAAGCAAAATGCATCAAACATAAATGGAATTTTTTAAAGTCAACGTTTTACATTCCTCATATTCTTGACTCCAACAACCTTTTCTCCACTGTGCCTTACATACACCAATCTGGGCCACAGAAGATTCCAAGCTTTGGTTAAACACCCCCAAACATTTCATGAATGTTACCAGTCCAGCGAACTCTTCATGTTCCAAGGACCAACAGATAGAAAGAATGCTAACTGTACAGTGTTTCATCACTTCAAAGACCTTAATAGTGAATGAAGTACCTTTGAAGAGTACACACCCTTGTAATAAGTTTGGAAATGTATGCGGTGAATTTGTCCACAGGAATATGACACAAGCAGGAATGTGATAAGGTCCTTACCATTGTTTTAGGTGTTAGCTGAGCGATAAACGTACAGCAGGATATTGCATGGGTGGAAACCTCTGGCTTTCTTCAAAACTGCCATCCAGCTGAGAGTTTTAACACCCATAAAAACCTAGAAGATCGAGTAAGGATTAAGCTACCTAACCCAATGAGACTGCTGTGCCATTCAATATGATCATGGCTGATCCTCTATCTCAGTTGCCTTCTTGATGATTTGAGTTATTGTCACATGCTGAAATACAGTGAAAAATGTTGTTTTGCATACTAGTCGGGCAGATCATACCTTCCATTAGTATACGAGGGCAATAGAACAGAATGCACAGCACAGTATTACAGCTACAGAGAAGGTGGAAAGAGAGAACGACTCTATTGTATGGGAAGTCCGTTCATAAGTCTGGTAACTGGAGAAGAAACTGTTCTTGAATCTGTTGGTCCATGTTTTCAAACTTCTGTATCTTCGGCCGATGGAAGAGGGTGGGAAAAAATGTAGAGGGTTGATGAAGGGCTTTTGCCCGAAATGTCGAATTTCCTACTCTTCGGATACTGCCTGACCTGCTGCGCTTTTCTAGCACCACTCTAATCTAGACTTTGATTTCCAGCATCTGCAGTCCTCACTTTTGCCTGGAAAAGAAAATAACCTGGTTGGGGAAGGGTCTTTGATTATGTTGGCTACTTTCCTGAGGCAAAAGGAAGTGTAGACAGAGTCAATGGATGGTAAACTGGTTTGCATGATGGACTTGGCTATGTTCATGCTGTCTGTTCTTTTGGTCTTGGACAGAGCAATTGCTATACCAAGCTGCGATGCATTTGGGTAGGATGCTTTCTAGCCTTCTAAGGAAATAGAGGTGTTGGGTTTGCTCTTTTTTTTAACTACAGCGTTGATGCATCTTGACAGATTATTGGTGATCATCACTCTCGAACATCTCCAGCTCAGCACTGTTGATACAGACAGGGTCATGTTCTCCGCACTGCTTCCTGTTCTCTCCCCAGACCTGTAGAGATTGTAACAAGGTTAACCAGCTGGACCTCATAGAATATGAGTTCCCTCACTGGGGCTGTTTATCTGGTCTAATCAGGGAGCCCTGGGTGGCAGATAAAAAAAGTGAATGCCAGAGATGCTGACACCCTGGTACCTTACTCTATATGAGGCAGTAGTACACTAAAAGACTGTTCATGTGGAAATAAAGGATAACTTGGTGTCAGAGAGAACGAGCCTCTATGGAATTATTTCAATACCTTTGATGCATTTAAGCACCCAGAAATCTATCTATTTTATGAAACATGTGACTTGGTCTTCACAGCCTTGTGGTCTAGAATTCCATGGGTCTGCCATCTTCTTAGTGAACAAATGTATTCCTATCTCAGAACTAAATGGACATATTCTAAGATTGTGACCCATTGTTGTGGACCCCTTAGCCAGAGAAAACATCCAATCCATCTAACCCTGCCAGTGTTTATAGATTTCAGTGAAATCCCCTCTCATTCTGCTAAACTCAAGTATAGACCCAGTCAACCCAATCTGTCCTCATACCACAATCCCGCCATTTTCAAAACCAGTCAGATGAACGTTTGCTGCCCTCCCTTGGCAGCAAATATATTCTTTCTTAGGTAAGGAGTGAAATTTCCATACAATATGTGTGGCCTCACTAAGGCCCTATATAACTGCTGTAAGACATCCTCGCTCTTGTACTCAAACCCTTTGGCGCAATTAAGGTCAACATACCATTTTCCTCCCAATCTGCTTACTGCATCTGTGTGCTTGCTTTCAGTGACCCACATACAAGGTCACCCGGGTCCCTTTGTACCTCACCATTTCTCTGTTAGGAATCTAGTATGATTTAAATAACACTCTGCCATTCTCTTTCCCTATCAAAGTGGATAATTTGGACTTAGCCACATTATACTGGATCTGCCATGCCTTCGCCCACTCACTCAACCTGTCCAATTCGCTTTGAAGCTTTATTTACATCCCACACTATCAACATCAACAGATGCTGTCTGATCTATTGAGTGGTTCCAACATTTTCTGCAAGGTAGATAGATCACAAATAAAGCAGCAAAGAGAATTTTCTTTGTAGTTACCATGTCCTGTCTCCACAGTTAAGCATTTTTTTAAAATGATCTGAGACTGATGATCCAGTGGTAGGACCTAAAGCAGGAGAGGAGCTTGCTTAGTCTGGCTGTGGTTGACAGATTCCCAATTGTGTCTGATCTGGTGATTGCCATGGGGACTGCTACCCCAATAACAGAGCCAGTAGCCCAGGAGTGCCATTGGTAATGACGGCAACTGCTGGGGGTGCACATACAACATGAGTGTGCATTAATAACCATACATACCATACTCTGAAGACAGTTAAGTTCAGGCAGGGGGTGTGGAGCCAGGTATATCTGGGGGTTCAGGATTGAGGTTCAACATTGCCACGCTATTGTTGTTGATAGGGCCAGGAAATGTCCAAAAAAGAGGAAATATTTCCAGAGTCCACTGGAAGGCCCTCAGTTTTATTGTACAGTCTCCCCACACAGTGTCAAGCCTCCCGTTGAGGGCAGAATGCTTGCAGAGGTGAGAACTGGTCACTGAGTGGTATTCATTGATAATGGCCTCTTAAGTGTCTCAACTGAGCCTGCAGTAGTTGACCTTCCCTGCTGCTCATGAAATAGCAAGATGGCAGAAAGACTTCAGGCATGCTGCCCAACAACATTTTCAACTCTTTTGACCTCCCAATCCATTCCCAAATTACTGGCAAAGTTTAGTCCAAATCTATGTCCTCAATCAACTTATTTTTAACATTTATTGCCATACCTTCCCCAAAATAGACCTCAAACTCTTTGATCAATCTTCTGACCTTTTTTCCACACTAGGATTTAATTTGTTTTCCTTTAGTCCCCAAGCATCTCTCCAATAGATTGGTGGAAGACTTGTACCTGGTGTCTCTGCAATTTCCTTTCTTGGTCCTTTAAGGATCCTCAGATGTATCTTAACAGACCTGTGTAATTTACCACCTTAGGTTTTGAATGTACCAATTAAATACTTTACTGGGACCAGCAGGAGGACTACCACTATTCCGAGGTATGCAACAATAAAATTTCTGGGCCCTGTTTTTTTAGTGGTTTCCAGCAATTCTTGACAGTTTGGCCTTTCAGCATCCAGGACAATGCGAGTTCTATTCATTTTATCTGAATTTTCCCTTTGGTGTCATACAACTCGACTAAGAACACAATTTATAATTTTAAGGAACCCAATGCCTCTTTGGTGTGGACACCTTGGCATCCAATGTTGTCTGAGTCTAAATTCAAGTACAGCAGTTGTTTTGCAGATTATGAGGTCCAACATTGACATTAGGTGCAAAAAACAGATGGTTGTGAAATGAGTTTCTCCCCCTTTGAGGATGAATTCCAAGCATATTTCCTGTCTTAGTTCAATTGTTCAGTTTCTCATGTCACAATTTCAGCATTGTATTTGAAATCCAACAGTGCAGCATATGAATTTTATACTGATACATTGATTTTACTGAAAAATAATTTTGTTTACTTCTTTCTGAGAAATCTTTCCTTCATTTTCTGGGACAAGAAATAACAGAAATTTACCTGTTTGTGAATTATTTTGAGACTTGCAGTTTGGTTTTGGACCTTTCAATACAAGCCAATGCTGTCTGCCTTTCTAAGTAATTTGAGTGGTCAATAATCCTGTCCAACAGCTTTGAAATGACAGTGATGATGTGCAATGATAAATGCTATTGAATAGTAAGTTTGCAACGTAGGACTGAACATTTTTTCTCTGTAACATGCAATATTCTACATTGAAATATGTAGAGGATACAACATAGAAATATGGCATTCATCAGACCAATCTATATTAAAACTGGTCTACTCACCTCTATTCCCCACCATGAAAGCAAATAGTATTCCAACTTATGTGTCCCTATATCCCTTCAACCTTCTTTTCTTTCGGCACCATTTAGTGTCGTCTTGGATGAGCTGGAAGTCAAGCCCTGCTATTTTCAGAGTCAGTACAAAAATTAAAGATTTATAAAAGTATGCAAGTACCTCCAATTTCCCATCTGATAGACTCAGGTTAACAGAAAACACAGGATAGGTTTCTGTGTTAAGAATTATTAAGAATTACTAGTTATTATGAATAAATAGATTCCAAGGACATCACAACAATGAACTCCCTCCCTAAGGATATTGTGGGTCTACTTACAGCACATGGACTGCAGCGGTTCAAGAAGGCAGCCTACTTCCATCTTCTCAAGGGCAACTAGGGATGAGCAATAAAAGTGTTGGTCAGCCAGCAATGCCCAAGAACATGAATGAATAATGAAAAGATCTGTCAAAGTATAGTTCTAACAATTAAAACTCTAATTCCTTTGTAAGTCCCACTTACATACACACACAGACAGGTAAAAGACATTGGTATATGGGTGAAGGGGAAGAGGAAGCAGGTTAGTAACATTTGTCCTCAGGATTTGATGGAAGGGTTTTTTTCTGTTTCCCCAGTCCTTCAGTTCTTTCATTTCTCCATAGGAGACACACAGCGATTGGTTTAAAAATTATAAAGAGTCTGACTTATCGATTAAAAGCAACAACTTACAGCAACTAATGAGAGAAAATAAATTGGCTCCCTTCAGGCTTTAAGTACTTTACTGGGGAAGAGTGAGAAACTGCCGTTTCAGCAGTCTGAAAGCTTCTGTCAGTATTATTCTCATCCACAAACTGTTCAGCTACTCAGGAATCAGATAGCTGTTGTCAGGGTGATGGCCTTTGGCATCTACAACTTGGCACAACTCCAGAACCAATCAGTAGTTTGTTGCTGGCCAAATCTCACTTTGTACAAGACCACAAAGCCCAATGTTTACAAACTTCATTCCCCCCACTGCTTGAACAAAGCATTGGGTTTCATTAATTTGTTTTATTCAAAGCATAGCATTTCCTTGCAGGCTACACACATCATACCACCCATTTTGTTGTTTTCCAGGCTGTTATCATGGAATAAGAGCAAGCCAGGTATTACAGGAGATGAAATCAGATGACACAGGTATTATTGTCACTGCACGTGGGATGTTAAAGGGATATAGGGACAGATAAGTTGGAATACTATTTGCTTTCATGGTGGGGAGTGGGGATGGAGCAGGCAAATTTTGATATGGATTGGTGTGACAAATGCCCTATTTCTACATTGTAACCTTTACATATTTCATTGCATGTCACAGAGAGAAAATGTCAAGACTTATGTTGCAAACTTACTATTTAATAGCATTTATCATTGTGCAGTATCATTGTCACTTCAAAGCTATTGGACAGGATTACTGAGTAGGTAGCTCAGAGGATGTGCACTGTTAATGGTGTCATGGGTCACATGGGTGAGAGCAATTATAAAGATGTTGCAGGTGATAATAAGAGTGGTAGAATATGTGCCTTAATGGGAATTGGCAGTAGCAGAGATAGGGTAAGTGTGGGCTGTTGGTGGCATTTGAGTGAGTGGAGTGAAGAAGGTTATTGACTTTTTTCCTACAGTGTTGAGCATTCCTTCCAGATGACTGAGACAGTATTAATCTGTGTATCAGCTATGGGCAAGACCAGCATGGTCCAGTGTTGTGGTCCCTACAGCTAGCTCTTGGGGCAGGCGATGTCCCATCTCAGCACCATCCCATCCAGCAGAACCTTCAGAACCCTGCCTGGGAGGTACTGCTCTGATATCCCCTGTTGGCTATGTATTAGGTAACTGCCAGCACCCATGCAGGGCAGCTGCAGACTGGGAGTGCTTGCCTGCGTGCCCAAAGCTTTTAAAGGTACTACAGATACAATGGACTCAATTTAATTCTCTAATTCATCTCATCATTTGATAATTTAAAAACTTTCATCATATCCTGTCCCGTATGAAGTCTGAAGCTAATAGGTCAATTACTATGAGACCTGAAGCTAAATATCAGGTATGCTTTGAGTTTAAGGAGCCCAGAGTAGGAAATATTCCCTCCAGTCTATGTTACAAGATCAAACAAAACTCCCTGCTCCCCATACTATTTTTTTAAGGTGTTCTTAGTGTTTCTCATTCCAGGTAGGCTCATAGTATACTGGACTATGCCCTTCTCTAAAACCTCAAAATCCTGTTCTAACATCCTTTCAGCTCACCACACCCCTTGGTTTCTACTGTACCCTGTGTGATTAAAATCTATCACTCCATCAGCTTTTTTAATAACCTCATCAACATGACGCATGGCCTTTAATGTCTCATAAAAATAAACCCCAGGTTCCTCCACTCTTCCAAAGTCCTCAACTTACTTTCAGTAAAATATAGAGAACGCTGGAAACCTCAGCAGGTCTGGCAGCATCTGTGGAGATAAATCAGAGTTAACGTTTTGGGTCCAGTGAACCCTTCCTCAAAACTGTTGGTAACTGGATAAATGTTTTTTTATGCAGAAGATAGGATGGGGAGGGGTAAGGAGTAAACAGTAGGTGGAGCTAGAGCCCCAAGAGAGAAGGGCACTGGACAAAGGATTGGATAATAGAACATAGAACATAGAACATCGAAGAATACAGCGCAGTACAGGCCCTTCGGCCCTCGATGTTGCGCCGATCCAAGCCCACCCAACCTACACTAGCCCACTATCCTCCATATGTCTATCCAATGCCCGCTTAAATGCCCATAATGAGAGAGAGTCCACCACTGCTACTGGCAGGGCATTCCATGAACTCACGACTCGCTGAGTAAAGAACCTACCCCTAACATCTGTCCTATACCTACCCCCCCTTAATTTAAAGCTATGCCCCCTTGTAATAGCTGACTCCATACGTGGAAAAAGATTCTCACTGTCGACCCTATCTAAACCTCTAATCATCTTGTACACCTCTATCAAGTCACCTCTAAACCTTCTTTTCTCCAATGAAAACAACTCCAAGTGCCTCAGCCTTTCCTCATACGGTCTTTCTACCATACCAGGCAACATCCTGGTAAACCTCCTCTGCACCCGTTCCAGTGCCTCCACATCCTTCCTATAGTATGGTGACCAAAACTGCACACAATACTCCAGATGCGGCCGCACCAGAGTCTTATACAACTACAACATGACCTCAGTACTCCGGAACTCAATTCCTCTACCAATAAAAGCCAGTACGCCATATGCCTTCTTCACCGCACTATTTACCTGGGTGGCAACTTTCAAAGATCTGTGTACATGGACACCAAGATCCCTCTGCTCATCCACACTACCAAGTATCCGACCATTAGCCCAGTACCCCATCAGGCTAGGAAATGATCAGGCTAGGAAAATGAAGGCTATTAACTGGGACTGTTAGTGGCTAATAATGGGCTGTGTGCATTAGCAGACCTTATGATAATAAGGCCTGGGGTGTGGGAGTTGGGTTAAGGGCGAGGGAAAATCTTAAGCCAAAAAGTTGTTGAACTCAATATTGAGTTCAGAAAACTATATAGTTCCCAAGCAGAAAATGAGGTGCTGTTCTTCCAGCTTGCGCTGAGCTTTGGAGCACTGCAGGAAGCCTGAGTCAGAGATGTTGGCCAGGGAACACGATGATGTGTTGAAATAACAGGCAATGGGAAGCTCAGGGTCATTTTTGCAGACAGAGTGCAAGAGTTCTGTGAAGTAATCATCCAGTTTATGCTTCATTTCCCCAGTGTAGAGGAGACCAGATTGTGAGCAGCGAATACAGTAAATTAGATCGAGCGAAGTGCAGGTAAAGGGACATTTCAGCCAGAAAATGTGTTTGGACCCTTGGATACTGAAGAGGGAGGAAGTAAACAGACACTATTTGGGTTGTGGGTGTTGTTTTTGGGAGTGATCTAGGGCGACCTGGAGGGAACAGTCTTATGGAAGGCTGACAAGGAAGGGAAGGGGAATATGTATCTGGTGGTGACATCTCGCTGGAGGTGGAGAAGATGGTGACTAATGATCATTTGAATGTGGATGCTAGTGGGATGGTAAGTGAGGACCATGGGAACTCTATCAGTATTATGGGAGGGAAGAGAGGGAGTGAGAGTCGAAGTGCGGGTGTTGATTCAGACATGGCTGAGGACCCTGTCAATTAAGGTGCTGAGAAATTCTCGGTTGAGGAAGATGGTGGACATTTCGGAGGTTCCCTTGTTGAATTTGGCATCATTGGAATAAATGAGATGGAGATGGAGGAATTGGGAAAATGGCAGAGTTTTTAAAGGAAGGAGGTAGTCAAGGTAACTGTGGGAGTCAGTAGGTTTGTAGTGGATCTGAAGGTTTTAATTCTAGTTGTTATGGGCCTTTAGCTTTCTGCCATCACCACCAGTTGTTGCAGTTTTGATAGGACTGGATCTTTCTGTGTCCAAAGCCTGATATTGTCAGCTGTGACTGCGAGTGTGTCCAGGAAATTGAATACCACTACAGACTTTTCCATTTGTGGTACCACCAGTGATGTATCTGCTAATGGGAGATGGCTCAATGTATCCACATGTGTTACTTGGACTCCAGGGTGATGGTGATCTAATTTGTAATTATATGCACTTAGTATTACAGTCCACTGCTGGATATGACCTCAACCTATGGCCGGCACTGCTTTGTCCTCTTTAAGCAGACCTAGTGGGGGTTCATGGCCCTGGAAAAATGTCTTAGGACTATGACAAAGTTCTCTAAGTGTTCTTTATTTGTCAACCCTGTTAATAAAACATCATCTAAATAAATGGCAGTCTGGGGTAGACCTTACAAAATGTTTTCCATCATTCGCTGAAAAATTGTACAGGCTGACAATAGCCCAAATGGCAGTCTTGTATATTGGTACAAACCTTTATAAGTTTTAATTGTAGCCTACTTCTGGGAATCTTCATTTAATGGCAATTGCGGTCTGCATGCTCATTTCCAGCTTCATGAATGACAGCCACCTTACTAGCATTGTGCATAAATCCTCTATGCGAGGGATTGGGTATTTATCTAGCTGTGAAAAGTGTTTTACCCTTTGTTTAAAATCCCCACAAAGGTTTCCCAACCCGTCAGCCTTTATGATCAGTATGCCTAGTGCTGTCTCATTTGGCAAACAGCACTGGTTTGAGGAT
The DNA here is from genome assembly GCF_004010195.1 of Chiloscyllium plagiosum. Classification (NCBI taxonomy): domain Eukaryota; kingdom Metazoa; phylum Chordata; class Chondrichthyes; order Orectolobiformes; family Hemiscylliidae; genus Chiloscyllium; species Chiloscyllium plagiosum. Next base: position 11,666,148 of record NC_057716.1, on the reverse strand, counting down.
TCCTTTGTTTTCCAGCCTCCTGATTTCTGCCTCTACTTTTGCCCATAAATGGCACTGGGTGAACCTTGCAGAATCATAGAATTGTTGCCTGGTCAACATGCAGGGTGGCCTTGGCTCCTTTGATAGTCCTTAGACATTCCTTGAAGACTTCTGGGTGCTTAATTAGGACTTCACTCAGGCAGCCGTTTTTCTAATTGAAAAATGTTGAGCCAATCAAGGTGAATCTCTCTCAACCAATTTCCTCCCATCAAGCTTGGGCCTGGTCCTTTTATTCAGCTCGTAACTGAACCAACTGCTTTTCATATGAGACTGGAACCTAAATCATGCCCTTAATCTGTACAGGTTCCCCAGTATAGGTTCTTAGCCAAGCTAAAGTCTTGGCTCAAACATAAGGGTTGGAGTCCAAAGTGAATTTTGTTAAAAACTAGTGCCAGGAAAGAGGACCTTCCAATTGAGGACCTCAAGTGGATAATTATTGCCCCAAGCCTCTTCCTGGGTGTATTACCAGCAGCAACTAGCTCTCCCTTGGTGGCATTGCATACAATGCCAGCTGCTAGCTGGGAAGGCTCACTGATGCCTAGTTTAGTACCCATGAGACACCTAATGCAGCAGGTCTTGCTGAAAAGAAGTGACAAGGAGCTCCAACTGACCAGCAAGAGACCCACCACTTTATTCCATCAGAGTACAAGTAGATGACAAGAGTCTACTTTAAATTGAGGAATGAGGCTCCTTCTGGATTCAGGTAAATACCCTGCATTCCCAATTAAAATAGGATTAGGCCTCACCTGAAAGACAGCAGTGAAGCACTCTATCAGTTTTACTCAGGAATGCCAGCCAAGATTCTGGGCTCAGGGTCCTGCAGTGGGACTTAAATATGTTACTTCCTCTCTCAAATGCAAGAATGCTAATACTGAACCATCACTGCTGCTTTGTGTGTTCTCCTAATATGTGCTCAAGTCCTGCTTAACAGACTGTGTTTAATTTGTTGGATTCAATAAATTCAATGGATTCAATTCTCAGCTAAACAAGAGAGCTTTAATAAGCTGTGGTGCCATCACTGTTGGTGCACTCAATGTTCCTTGGACTCAACCGTTCCTTTCTATGCCATAATAATGTCCTGTACTTTTTCAGATGGATTCTGTATTCCGGAATGGGATGGCTTAACATGCTGGCCAAGCGGATTCCCAGGAGAGCTCACTGCTGTTCGGTGCCCGAATTATATTTATGATTTTAATCATAAAGGTACTGTGCTTTGTTCGTTCATTATTGCCAACTCTACACCTTTCAATGGCAAAAGGTTAATTGGTCCAGAGTGATTTCTTAAAATATCAGCATGGCGTTTCTTTTCCTTCAGGGTTCGCCTATCGCCAGTGCGATAATGATGGAATGTGGAAGTTTGTTGAAGATCTGAACCGAACGTGGACAAACTACACAGAATGCCTCACTTTTCTGCAGCCGGACAATAACGATAGACAAGTAAAAGTTGAAATCTTTCTTTGTTGACAGTCTCTAGGATGGGGGTTGGTTTGAGTGGGGGACTTTATCATGGGAGTCTGATCTCATCCCAAATACTTAGTAATGATCTTTTCAGATTCATTTATAGCTATATATTCGTAAAGATGAAATTCAAACTATTTTTTTACTGAACAGTAATGCTTTTTTAACTTTGGATGATACGTTGTATTTTTAAACAGGAGTTCTTTGAACGGGTATATGTAATGTATACCATTGGATATTCCGTGTCTCTCTGCTCATTGATCATAGCAATTGTAATTATAGGATATTTCAAGTAAGTGAAAAAGATTTGTGTTTCTTTTGTCCATTGCGATTTTAATAATGAGAAGAATAGAACTGGGTACTCTTTGTTTTACAATTTAGCTAGGACAGAACTGGGTGTGACAGAAACAAAAGTAAATGGATGGAAAATCAGGAATGGGCATGGAGGACAGCAGGAATGCTCCCTGTTACTAACAGAACTTGGTCAAAAGCCTGAGCTGTCTCCTGTGAACCTTAATCCGACAAACGTTGCTGAACTTAACCAAACGAAGTTGGCTACCAATCGTGGTCAGAGAGAAGTGGGGAAAGTATTGAAATCCTGACACATGCTTGAATTATATGAAGCTTAGATTTGGCAGCAGTAAATTGAAAAATAAATGTACCTTATGTGTGGGAGGAAGAAATGATTAATCTAACTGTTGAGTGGATAATGTTGACACCAGGGAGAGCATTAAATCAACTAAAACAGAAAGGGCCCAGCCTGGGCTAACTTAGCTGAGCTCAGCAGGGCAGCTATTAGAGCACCATAATTATCATAGGGATGCTGGTTCAAATCACAACGTCTTCTGATTAATGTCCATATGCAGATGTCAGCTGAAGACGCCTCCTTGTGTTTAGAAGACAAGTTGGAGAAAATGATTATCTCTTCTTCTTTCCCTGAATCCCTTATATTTTGTTCACTATTTAGGAGCAAAGCAGAGGAAGATCAATGGCTCATGATGTGATGTTTACCATTCTTCACAGTTCATACTGGAATGGTTACATCTCACAACTTGGTCATATACATGCAGCTTTTAAATAACAACTCTACAAGTTAAATGAATAAGATATGTGGCATTTAAAACACTGTAAGAACTGACACTTATTGAAACTGATGCTGCATTAGGTTTCTGGAAGAACTAATTCACCAGCCACACATTCTACTTTACAAATACAGACTATCTGCAAGTCAAAGCAAAGCTAACTATTGGGACATCCTTCTGTCCTATGGAATCGTCCTCTACAAGTATACTGCTTACATCTATCTAATAAATGAAGAAGATGTAATCTATATCGTGCACCGAATGTTGAATTTGTCAGTATATTGCTCACATTCGTAAGACATATGCTTAAGAACAGTGTTAAAATAAGAGATTCAGTACTACTAACATTGATATGGGCTTTGCAGTGACTTAGAGAAAGGACTGGGAGTTTATTTGAAATGTTTCAACTTGTTTTGCAATATTGTATTGTGCAATGTTTCTGACTGTCAGGCAGTTAGCATGGAAGTCAGTCCCAAGGGCTAGTTTGGGTTAATATGTGACAATATAGGGCAATCAATCAATTGGAAACAAGTGTTTCAACTTATTTTCAGTTGTTGTGGTACTTACCCATCCCATTAAATAGTCTTTCTGGTTACTTTATCTACTCAGGCCAGCCTTTGCTCTCTCCAGCACACCTGTGTTTTTACATGTAACCTTCATTCTATTCCACATTCTGCTAGTGCCGCATTCCATTTCCTTCATGTTGTAGAGCTCTTAACCCTCCCAACTGGTCTTCAAGATACTAACAATAAGACTATCCAGCATACCTTACAAAGCCAGACTGCATCTCTTGTAGTGTCTGAAATGTGGAAGTGCAAATAAGAAGTTTGGTACTGGATTTGATATGGGACCTAAACTCATCTTAGAGTTACGGAAGTTGCATCTCACTGGGTTCCATGGTAATGAACAGCTAGAGACGGAAACTGTCAAACTCTTAAAAACAGCTGTCTTAAACTTGAATGTTATGTAAGACAGTACAATGCACAAAACACTCGGGTACTTCTCTCAGATATTGTGAAGCTGAAGAGGCTATAATTATGAAGAAAGATGTGAGCAATTGGAGAAATTTCTTGTACATTTAAGGAGATGATGACACATTCAAGCATGTGTCGGGATTTTCAAGAGTTTCCCCACTTCTCTATCTCTGACCACTATTGGTAGCCAACTTCCTTTGGCTAAGTTCAGCAATGTTTGTCGGATTGAGGTTTGCAGGAGACAGCTCAGGCTTTCGATCACTGCCTGCTAGTAAAAGGGAGTGTTCCTGCTATCCTCCGTGCTCTTTTTTTTTCAGCACAGCGAAGGTTTATAATAGGGAAAATGTGCAGATTGTTTCAGTTGATCTGTGAAATGTTAAGAACAAGAAAAGGTTGAAGAATTAGGAGATGGTTGAAGAAAACTCTATTGTTAAAGCAGCATCCACAAAATTACAACAAAAATAGCTTAAATATATATAGAATCATTAACATTCCACACCCCTTCAGAGCAGGGTGAGAAACAACATTCAACATTAATCACCTAGAGATAGTTGACTCATCATTGAAAGCTTGTCCAAAGAGAGAGGTTTTAAAGAGCATCCTGAAAAAGGGAACAGGGATGTAAATGTTTAAGGAGGGAATTCTGAAATTCGGGACCTAGGCATCTAAAGGTTACCAAGAATGGAACAATTAAATTCAGAGTCGTGTGAGCAAGTATTGAAAGAGTGCAGTGATCTTCTTGCAGAAGCAAGCAACAGAGATAGGGAGGGAGCAAACCATAGAGAATTTTTAAAACAAGAATCAGAATTTAAAACTTGGAATTTTGTCAGAGTGGGATAAAATGTGGGCTAATGAATGCAGGTTGGCTGAGTGAAAGCAATTTGGGATATGGGCAGCAAATATACGAAAGACAAACAGAATTTGACTGTTTGGATCTTTCAATTTGATCCATCATTCAATGAGATCATGGCTGATTTGACATTTTTTGAATTCCACATTCCCATCTTTCCATACCTGAGAACACTGGATTTCCCTGCCTAACAAAAATCCCTTTACCTCTATCTTAATATTTAATGACTCTGCCTTCTGAAGCAGAGAGCTCCAAAGTATCACAACCATTTGAGAGGAAAATCTTCGCCCCCCCTCGCCCCCACACCAATTTCTATCCTAAATGGATGACTCAACTTTTAAAGAGTGCCTCCTAGTTCTGCACTGACCCAGAAGAGGAAATGTCCTTCCCACGTTGACCTTGTCAAAATAATTCAAGATTTTGTACATTTCAATTAAATCACCTCTTACTCAGATTCTATGGAAATAGCCAAGTCTGTCCAACCTTTCCTGATAAGACAACCCACTCATTCCAGGTATCAATCAAGTAAACATCTTCTAAACTGCATCCGATGCATTTACATCCTTCCTTAAATGAGGAGACCAATTGCAAAAGGTATTCAAAATGTGGTTTCTCGAATGCCCTGTATAACTAAGTATAACCTCCTTAATTTTTTTGCTCAATTTCCCTTGTAATAAAGAATAGCATTCCATTGGCCTTGTTGATTTCATGTTGTACCATACTAATGTTTGGTGACTCATACTCCAGAACAGTTAAATCCCTTTGTACCTTGAAATTCTGCACTTAGTCCCTGTTTATGTAATATTCTAGTTTTCATTTTTACCTGCCAAAGTAAACAATTTCACATTTTACCACATTATATTCCACATGCCAGATTTTTGTCGACTCTCTCAACCAAGCCATAACCATCAGTAGGTTCCTTTTTTCTTCACAACACATTTTCTGATCTGTTGGCTACCCTCCTCTATGTCATTGTGAATTGTAAAAACTTGTGTACCCAGTACAGATCCCTGTGGGACTCCATTATCTGCCAATCAAAGACCCATTTATTCATGATCTCTTTTTTTTACTGCCAGCCAGCCAATCTTTCAACCATCTGAAATATTACCCCAACTCTATGAACTTTGAGTTTATGCAATAGCCTTTTTATTGGCATCTTATCAAATTCTTTCTGGAGATCCAAGTACAAAATATCTCCAAGCTCTCTTATATTCACAGCACATGTTATTCCTTCAACAAACTCCAATGAATTGAGTATACATGATTTCCCTTCAGGAGAAAGTGAGGACTGCAGATGTTGGAGATCAGAGTCAAGAGTATGTTACTGGAAAAGCACAGCAGGTCAGGCAGCATCCAAGCAGCAGGAGAATCGACATTTTGGGCACGAGCCCTTCATCAGGAATGATTTCCCTTCAGCAAAGCCATCCTGACTACTTTGGGTTTTTTCTCAGCACACAGTTATAATCTCTTCTATGATTAATTCTAACACCGTTCCCAAGATGGATATCAGGCTAATTGCCTATAATTTCCCATTTTCTGTTTCCCTCCCTTCATGAATAAAGAGGTCATATTCACTTCTTTTCAGTCTGAAGGAACTTTGCCTGAATCAATGGAATTTTGGAAAATTAACACATTCTGTCACATTAGCAATTTCTTAAAGGACCTATGGTTAAAATCTATCTAGACTTGGAGACATGTCAGCCTTCACCTCCATTAGTTTGTTTCGTACTATTTCTTTTGTGATTTTAATTTTGGCAAATTCCTCTTTGCCTTCAAACGTTTATCTTCTACAGTGAAGGCAGAACCAAGTCAAATAAATTATGTTCTCTGTTTGGTTCCAAAACCTGCTTCTCTAAGAAACCATCTCAAAAGTCTTCTATGAGCTCCTCATCCAAGCTACAACAGCTAATCTGATTTTTTCCATTCTATTTATAGTTAAACCGCAACTGTTGCCATTCCTTTATCATAATCACCCAATATTTCTTCCTGTCTACTTTTCTCCTACATTGTGTTACAGGTAGGAGGCCTGTAGACCACACTAACTTGTGATTTCTTTCCTTCACTGTCCTTCATCTCCACCCAAACCAATGCTGCACCTTGATCTCTCGAATATTGTACAAATGCTATCCTTGATTACCAGTGCTCCTCTCTACCTTTTTTCATTCTTCAATATTCAATATTCAGGCGAAAGTGAGGATTGCAGATGCTAGAGATCAGAGTCAAAAAGTGTGGTGTTGGAAAAGCACAGCAGGTCAGGCAGCATCCAAGGAGCAGGATAATCGACATTTTGCTTTCCTGCTCCTTGGATACTGCCTGATCACCTGTGCTTTTCCAGCACCACATGTTTTGACCCTCAATATTCAGGACCCAATCATTGTCATTCCGCAGAGATATCTTCGCAATAGCTATTAGATTGTATTTATTTACTTCAGTGTTTGTTAACCTTGTTATCAGTGATGCACTCATTCAGATACAGACACTTTTTGTCTTTTTCTAGATTTTTGTAACATCTAGTCTTAGTTGATGTTTTCACAGGGTTTCTTTTTCTGTCCTCCCCTCCTCACCATCTTCTGACCTTCGTTTCCCATGATCTTCATTTCCTCCTTTACCCTGGCTCTATTCTTTGATATATCACATATTTCCACATTTGATTCCTTGCTCCCACTATTTAGTTGTGCATCAGCTAAAATTTAATTAGCGTGGTAATGGGAAGATACACAGGAAAGCATTGGAATAGTTATGTCTAAAGATAAGAAATTAATAGAAAAATGTTTCAGCCGCAGATGAGCTGAGGCAGGGGTATAGCTGGATAATGCTTCAAAAGGGGAAATAGGTGTCTTGGTCGTGTAGCCACTATGTCACAGGGTATCTGTCTCAATGTCAAACACAACACCATGTTTGTGAACAATCTAGTTGCAGTTTGTTGCTGGGAGACAGATGGAGTCAGTAGCTAGGGAGCAGAGTTTGTGGTAGGAATCAAAGAGAGTGGCTTCAGTTTGCCGAATATTTAGTTTGAGGGAATTTCTGCTCATCCAGTACTCCATATTGAACTCCCAGTCTGACAGATCAGAGTCAATAGAGGGTCTAACTGAGATGGTGGTAAGCTAGAGCTGAGTGTTGTCAGCATAAAAGTGGAACCTGTCCTGGGTTTAGGGATGATGTTATCGTGAGGTAGCATGTAGCTGGGAAATAGAAGGGGCCAAGAATAAAACTGTGGGGAACACAAAAGGTCATGGTGCTGGATCAGGAACAGGAACCATTGCAGGTGATTCTCTAGTTGAGAAGGATAGAACCAGCAAAGGCAGATCAGTTCAGATGATGAAGAATGAAAGACATGGTTGGAGGCTGGTGCCAAAGGCTGCAAACAATTTGAGAAAGTTGAAGAAAAACAGTTTACTCTTGTGACATTCACATATCTTCTGTAACTTTAATAAAACTCTAATCAACAATGCGACAGGGGTAACCCAATCAGAGGGATTCAATCATAGAGTTAATGGTCAGAAATAACTCAAATTTTGAAAACAGCACATTCAAGAGGAATGGGAGGTTTTCGCCAAGAAACGAGCAGGAGAGTGGAAACAGACTAGGAAACTCATAGTGAGAAACTAGTGTGAAGAATTAGAACTGTGATTTTTTTTTTCTTCTGTGCTTCTCATGAGCTGATGATTGGTAGTGGGGGTATGGAGGTGTGTGAAATCAGTGAAAAGCAATAAAGGCCACCTTCTCCAAAGAAATCACATAATTTCTCTATGCACATCAATCCACCATTTCAGACAGACACTAATGAGAAGTGAAGCTTCCTCTCCGAAGGTAGGGTAATAGTGGGCTAGATTTTCTGTCTCTGAATGATGGAGGGAAAGTTAGGAAAATTTGGTGAGAGTGAAAAACAGCTTCTCAACATCAGGAAAAGAAAACTCAGTTTTCCACATGAATGTTTTAACCACTAAATAAAAAGTCCACGAATGAGCACTGAGGAGACCATTTACGTGTATTAGCATATTATTACCTAATCTCACTTCATTTATATGCCAGTTGCTATTTTCCCAGGTAGTGGAGAGAAGCTAAACAGAGCAAATTTGGAGCAGTTGCTTGGCAGCAACAGCACGCAAGTATCCTCTGTGGGCATTCATCATAGCCAGCATACCTCAACATCTCAGAGAATGCCCTATGGACAGAGACCACGCTCCATCTCTAGAGGCTGGCAGCAACAAAGCACCAGCATCACCATCTCAGGCATTTCTTAGACTCAGTTATACAGTTCGGCACGTCAGTCCTACATTTCGGAACTCGCTGACATCTTGCGGTGTAACGCTGCTTTGCATGCTGGGTCAAGAACACTACAAAGTCCCAGCATTAGTGAACACAACAATGACACTGTCAAAGTGGGGTGTATACCTAATTAGGATGCAGCGTGAAATTGAGTGAGAAAAACCACAAGGGGTCATGGACGGAGATCCACGAACTGTCTCTGAAATGACCATTTAGCCAAATTTCGGGGCAGTTCAAACCATTGTTACAATCCTTCAATTTTTGACTGAAGCCTTATTTAATTTCTGCAATAGCCCTGTCTTTTGACTATTCATATGTACAGGGACCGGCTGCTGCCTCCCCACTATAACAAGCACAGTAACAATATAAGGTATGGCAGGTATTAAACCCACAACTCATATCGCTCATTATGTGGTTATAGGGTATGACCATTTTTGTACAATTCTATTAAATGCAAAAGTTGGGACATGCTTGTGAACTTTATTGTCGCAACCTGTAAAGTAATGTTAAATTGTTACGTTAAGTAACGTTAAAGGATGGTCCAGGGATATGATGGTGATGTTAGGAAAACCCAGTAGCATTCAAGACCAAATCAGACTTAAAGGGTTGAGTCCTCCCAACTACTGAAAGCTGTACGCAATGCCAGAACAATACAGCGAGATCAATAGAAATTAGATTCTTGCTGTCGAGAAAAGATGTCCAGTTCTTCTATCAAGTTGTTATGCTCATTGGGACAGTCTTCATTGGAATCCGTCACTGGAGCTGTGATAGTCTCTGTGGCTGCTGCACTAAGAGCCATGATATGAATGGATGAGAGACACAAAGCATCCGCAAGTCCAGGGCCAGTATCTGACGTGGAGTTGTCCCCTACTGCAGAGCTTCCAGTCCTTGGTGCCATCATGATGCAGTAAGGATGTATGAAAGCCGCAGTCACTCATCTTCGTTCAAATGCCACTAACATCCTTTAGGAAAGGAGACTGCCATCCTTACCTGGTCTGGTCTGGTCTACATGTGACTCTACACCCACATTAATCGCCCTTTGAGCAATTAGGGATGGGCAACACATGCTACCTATCCAGTGATGCCCTCAGCCCTTGAATAAATAAAGAAAAAAATAAGTGATAAAGGTGAAGTATTATGATATTCTCCCCAGCAGTGGAGGTCAGAATGCCTTTTCAGGTTGTCCAATGTTTCTGCAAAGCAATATCTTCTTCCACTTGGGTCACTGAGGGTCAGAGGTTGATGCATCAACACAAACATTCCATGCAGGTCATGCCTGAAGCTTTGTACCAGTGCTAGCCAGACAGGATGTAACTCGATCTTCAGAATCCCTGCTCCAAATAACTAGAGGCCACACCAAACATATTGGATGGGGACAATGAGGATCCGTGAGATCTGCATCATTGTGACAAGTAAGGTGAAGAGAGAAACAAAGTTAACATTTTGAGTCCACTGTAACTATTCTTCAGATCTGAGAGAGGTTGGGAAATGGGTGACCTTGGCAAAAGTGAGGACTGCAGATGCTGGAGATCAGAGGCAAGACTAGAGTGGTGTTGGAAAAGCACAGCAGGTCAGGCAGCATCTGAGGAGCAAGAAAATCGACATTTCGGGCAGAGTCCTTCATCAGGAATGAGGCTGGGAGCCTCCATGGTGGAGAGATAACTGGGAGTGTGTTGGGGCTGGGGATAAGGTAGCTAAGAGTGCAATAGATGGATAGAGGTGGGGATAAAGGTGATAGGTCGGAGGCGAGGGTGGAGCGGATAGGTGGGAAGGAAGATTGGCAGGTAGGACAGGTCGTGAGGATGGTGCTTCCTCATGCTCCCAATTCTTCCTCACTCTCGCATGACATCTTCTCATATAGTTGCAGAAGGTGTAACACTTGCCCTGAAACCTCCACCCTCCTCACTGTGCAAGGCCCCAACATACCTTCCTGGTGAATCGTGTTATAACTTGTACTTTCAATCTGCTTTACTGTTTTTTGCTCCTTACAGAGCAGTCTCCTTTACATTGGTGAGACCAAGTATGAGTTAGCTGACTGGTTTGCAGAATGCCTCCAATGTGTCTATAGTAAAGACCTTGATTGCTCGGTTGTTTGTCAACTCATTAAATCGCCTTGCTCTCACGCTAACATTTCTGTGCTGGGTCTATTGCAATGTTCTAACGGAGCACAATGCAAGCTCAATTGCAACACCTCACTTTGTGATTAGGTAATTCACAGCCTCATGGTCTCAATATTGAATTCCACAACTGGAGAGTCTGACTGCATGTTGTCTGTTCTCCATATTTGTTACATTGTTCCCCACCTAACCCTCCTCACAGCTTTGTCTTGTTTGTAGCTTGCTTAGCGAGGACCTATTCCCTATCTTTCGCACCTTAATTTATATCCATTTCACATCACTTTTTCTCTTTCACCACGATTAAAAACCCTTTGTCATTTGCACATGGCCACCACACCATCTAAAAGACATTTGGATGGGTATATGAATAGGAAGGGTTTGGAGGAATATGGGCAGGGTGCTGGCAGGTGGGACTAGATTGGGTTGGGATAATTGGTCGGCGTGGATGGGTTGGACCGAAGTGTCTGTTTCCATGCTGTACATCTCTATGACACTATGTTCCCCTCAATCCTCCTCCACCTCTTTCAAAAGTATTTTAAAAATTGTTCGATCCCTTACAATTCTGAAGTCAAATCTGTCTCAAAGTGTTAACTCTGTTTCTCTCTCCAAAGATGCTGCCTGAACTGCTGAATTTCTCCAGCATTTTCTGTGTTTTCAGCATCTGCAGTAGTTTGCTTTTAAAAGAAAATTGAGGGGTTCTTCAGAACAAACAGCATCTTACAAAACAACGGAGTTGGCCAAAGTAATACAGGCAGGACTTCTTTGTGAATGTTCTTCAATGGAACTAAGCTGCATGAAGCTGTCTTCCATTAACTGCATAAATCTTGATGTTGAGGTCAGTATTTCCCGTATAATGCTAACTGCAAGGGCAGCTTAACACTTTGATTTTTCGATGCTGTTCACGTTATTTAATGAAAGTTAAGATTACATACAGACGGAAGCCTTTGCAACATTGGATGCTCCCTCATTCAATCCTAACAAAGTTTCACGTTAGACTGGGCGTTATGAAAATTGTAGCTATCATCCAGGCAGGGTTGGAACATCACGAGGTGCTAAGCCTGGCCAGCCTCTGTACATTCCTTCCTGTAGTTGCAGCTAAAGTGGCAATCATTCACAAAGCTGATGATTTAAAGTAAATATATGTTTACAAACATGATAATGTCACCCATGCCACCTCATAAGGTTCTTTTCTTCCTTTCCCTCATACCCAGTTCAGTGCAAACCTAGGTCCACAGATGGGGTGGAGGGAGGCCTCCATGTAGTGGAGCCTGTTAGAGTTTAGTTGGAAACCCCTGGGTCATTTGAGGCTAGACGATCCAGAGGCAGGTTCACCTTCCTCAGCTTGAACTCTCACAGGGTTGAGGGTGGCAGGCTGGGTGAAGGTGGAAGGTCCTTGTGGATGCTTTGTGTTTCTCATCCATTCATGTCATAGCTTTTAGAGACCACAGAGACCATCACAGCAAAAATCTAATTTCTGTTGATCTCACCATATTTTTGGAGTGGTCTGACTTTTGAGGAGGTTGTTTCTCCATGGGTGGGGTGTATGTGGCACCATCCAATCTCCTTGTGAGGAAGCAGTACCTGGTGTGAAATCATGGTTTCCTCTTGCCCCTGTTACTGTGCCATTAGTCTGAGTACCAATGGTTACAGCGACTGCGTGCAGGTATGAACATCAAATGGTACAAATAGCAAACGTACCTGCTGCTCCTGTGTCAGCCTTTGCATTTAGAATGGTGTTCCTGATGACCAATACCATTGAGTGCTCTCCTGTCCGAGACTGAGTGGCTGCCTGGTCTCTGGCAGTTCTCTGAATGTTCATGACCTGGGGCATCTCTCCTTTGACTGGCTGTGGAGACAGAGCAGTGAAGCGCTCACCAAAAGGTGCACCCAACTGTACTCTCATTAAAGTACCCAACGAGGTGTCAGTTGCTCTCGGAGCTGGTGGAGGGTGCAGGAGGCAGCCTTGATGGTTCTTCCTTTGAGACCTCTGTGGCCTCATCCTCAGAGGTGGAGAGGGTGGTGATGTTTCGTGAGGCCAGTATTTTAAGGGCAGAGACTGTGTGCAGGGAGCTGTGGGTGTGGGAGCAGAAGAGCGAATGAGCTGCGAAATACGTTTGGGCATGTTAAGAATGCATTCACTGTGATGTTAATGGGAGAGCAGCACAATGATTCTTACTTGGTTACCAGGACATGGAGGTTTTTATCGTCACAGGTCACTCTCCCTGATGCAAGGATTCCTACCTTGTAGGGGATGAGTGGATAGATGTTAGGCAGCCCGTCAGCAATCTTGGTTCTCTCTGTATTATTGTGGGCTGGAATGAGAGTACAGGAGGGTACAGGAGGGATTGAGTGAGATGAAAGTGGCTGGCACACAACTGTTGGTGCTGATGCAGGTTGAGGAAAGGTGGTGAGGCATCCTGAGAAAGTGAAAAGGCAGCACAGAAGGCATGCAGGGTTAGTGGTGTTGGGGGTTCGGGTGGGTGAGAGCAAGTGAGGAAAAATGCTGCATGCAATAGTGAGAGCGGTGGTGTATGAGCCTTGGTGGCAGAGTCAGAATGAGTGTGAGTTAGCAGAGAGAAGACGGTGGTGCTTACTCCTGTGGAGTGCTGAAAGTCTCTAACCCTCTTGCAGCATCACTGTATGGGCCAGGGACACCTGGATGGCAACTTCGGACCAAGCTGACAAGATTTGGTGCCTTGGTCTCCTCTGGTGGTGGTCCTGAGGAACGTGGAGGATTCTCCTCTACAACACCTAGCCCACCAAGGCCACCAGGTCCCGGTTGGTGAAGTAGGAGCTAACATCTCATTCGCAGCCATCTCCAGAGCAATTATTCACAGAAACCATGAAGGGCAGATCCAGATTGACAAGGGTGCACACCATGTTTGAAAAATGTCAATGGTACTGGGAACTTTAGCAGATCCTGCCAGTGCCTGGTACCTCTACCACTGACAAATGCACGATTGCAGAGGCATAGAGGTGTAATTCACTACCTTAAGTACTCAGAAGGAACCAAAAGGTTAAGTTTCAAATAATTCTTTCTGACTGTTTTTCACATATTTGCAGCTATACTTACTGAAGCATTGAGCATTGGGGATTTGTGTCAGCAGTGTGTATTGTAGATTTGAGTTTGCACTGAAGTCAACTGCCATGTTCTAATTTGCATCAAGCATTTCCTGATTAACAATCACTTTTGTGCTTGCTTGCCAAGCAATGCCTCAATTTTAAATTTCACAGTTTCATATCTTTCCAGAGCCTCATTCTTCCCATCTTCAAAACTCCCATCACACTCCAAATCTCTGGGCACCTCCAATTCTGGCCTCCTCAACATCTCTGATTTTAATCATTGATGAAATCTGCTTGTCTGTTGGGGACTGCTTGAATTAGTGTCCCACTAACATTCCATTCTGAACAGTGTAATTCACCGTGTTCCCTAAGGAGCCATTTATCTAAACCCACGGAATAGTTTGGAAGAATTAAGTTCTCAACCTCAAGAAATAAAAGTCTGTTTCAACATCTCGGTTTTGAATGGCAAGATAAGAATCTCACTAGTGAATAGCAAAAGCCCATTTCCACATATTAGCATGCCATTAGTATCTAACCTCCTCAGACTGATATACAGTTTCCCAGTGTACTGCATGCCAGATATAAACTGGTTAGTAATAATTCACAACATGAAAATCAGAGCAAGTACCTGGTAGCTCCAGTTCCAACTGCTATGTGCCTCCATCTTGGCCAGCAGTCTACAATCTCAAGGCTTACTCCACGAAAATGCCTGCAATATGCACAGAATTGCAATTTAACAGGGAGCAGCCTCATCACATCATCAGGGCACAACTCCAACTCCTTAGAATATAGTTCACCATTTCAATGCTGTATTTTGGAGCACACCAACACCTTACCTTGTAAAGCTGCTGGCAAGACAGTACGCACATCCATCTCATGTATTGGACCAGTCTGCACCTTAGGAATCCTAACTTGATGTCTTGGTGTTCGCTTGTCTTGAGTCTATTTGGATGCTCACAGCATTTCCGCATTGCCTTTTTGCACTTTGCTGCCTCATTCAGAACCTACAGGCTGACAGCAGCTCAGCTTTGCCTTGTTCCTTATGGCAGACTCAAAGCCAGGCAGTTTGCTATAATTGTCAGCAATGATCAGTCAAGTGACATAGTTATGTTGCTAGTTGGCTCCGTACTCTATCAGTGGTACACCTGAACCATATACCAACAGCATTTGCTTTAACCAAATGACCATGTCTCAAAGCCTACGGGGAGTAGTCAACTTGGTCAACAGGGGCTATCGTCAGTCAGGGGTTCCCAGATCAGTCAGTCAAGAGCAGCATCTGATCTCATTCCAAGTACTCGAATATGGTCAATGAGCTGCTTGGGGCAGTCAGAATCAGTGGTTCTTTATTACCACAGTCATTTCAGAGGTCCCGTGTAACCTGGCCAGGGATTGGCAGTAAGTCAGTCAGGGAAATGCATAGAGAGCAGTGAGGCATCTGTTCACTCCATCAGTTGGGGCAGTTGACTGAATTGATCATGGGTTTGGGCCATTGTTAATCTGGGTGTTTGTTCATTGAAAGTCAAGCTGGAGGTTGAGGGGAAGTCATTAAGAGCCATTACTGTGTTAGGGAAGATGGCAAAATCAATTCTGGGGATTAACAGCAGCATGTTGCTGAGGGAACCATAATTGTGAAGGGGGAGGGCAACTCAACATATAAGATTGAAATACAATAGTGCATTGGATGACATGGGTTATTGGGGGAGTGGGGCAGGGGATTAATGGTCATAACCATCCTGGCTTTGCTGGGGTGAAAGTGCAACACAGTATTGAAATGGGTTTAGCTATAGGCCTAGGGATCGGGGGTAATATTAGGAGATGAAGTCACAAATGAAAGAGTTTGACGGTAAGCTCAGTAATGATGGGGTCAATAGGGAGTGCAATGAAAAGATAATGTTGAAGATTCTGGGGACACTCCTTGTTTACCAGACTGGGTCTGCAACCACTCTGCCAGGGATGACCTGTATTACCTTTGTTAGAGGCCTCATTGATTTTTCATTATTTTTATTTAATTATTTTATCAATTTTTGGTTTGGAGCTGTCAGCTGAGAAAGTAGAGCTAAAGATGACTTTTGTACTGTAGGTACTGGGTTGTGTTGAAAGGAAAACAGATCAAATAAGCCTTTGTTTATTCATAAGGCCAGGCCTGAAGTTAATTGCTGGTTGGTTCTTCGTCAAAAGATTCTGCAGAGAAGACCATTTTGTTTAAACAGAGAGCAGAAATTGGCTATTAACAAGATCAGTACCTGGGAATTGGCTCCAGCAAGTCTGGAAAAAAAACTTTATGTTCAAGCAGATGGCAGATGCTGTATGGCAAAAGTGGAGACGAGTGGTCAGTGTTTCAATTGGGTTTTGGACTGTGTTTTCTGTAAAGAAAGAATTTGTCTATTGATGCTACAGCATGAAGATTTAAAAAGCTCCCTGCCTAACTTCTTGGAAGTTCAGAGAACAGAAAGCTAAGTGATCAATATTACTTCCTTTATCTGAGTGGACTATAAATGTGATTCTGATTGACACCTTCAGAAAATCAATCAAGAAACCATCATCAATGTCTGTGGAACAAAGCATCATGAAAACCATTTAAGTAATTTGGCCAATTTTGTTATTTTCTTTTTGTTATCTCTTAACTGTTTGTCTGTCTGTCTTTTAAGCGCTTGGGGCAGAAAACCAAGATTTTTGGGTTAAAAGCAGAGACCAGTCAGATTACTTTGTTTAATTTTAGTCTACTGACGTATTGTATTGTCAATGAATTGTGAAATCTTTTATTTAAGATACAAACCCAGAATAAATTATTAGTAGACTTTGAGATTGGTTATTCAAAGTCTGTTTAGGAACCATTGGAGTCATGTTTGAGGGCCTTTGAGGCTTGAATTTTTACCATGTTGTGAATAGAAAGGTGGAAAGGCTGATTTGGTTCTGCTGTGTGTCTCTATGTTATAACACATTCCAAACTCATGCAAATCATGAATGTGCAATGGAAATGGAAAATGTCTGCAAACACGCCTGGTGTTTTCTTTCTTTTGTTTAAGGACCCCGGCTTTACTTGTGAATGACTTAAGGCCCTTAAAGGAGCAGTTAGATTAATCAGGCATTTACAGACTACAGGTTGAAATTACTATAATCATGGCATCCTGCACATGAAATACACAAAGTATTAGCGATTTTTGAGAAGATTTTTAGCTCAGGTTGATGATAAGAATTACATTAGCTCACTGAGCTTGAAGGTTTGTTTTCAGCTGTTTCGTCACCATGACTAAGTAACATAATCAGTGAGAGTCTCCAGTGAAGCACTGGTGGTGTGTCCCGCCTCTCTATTTATAGGTCTTGGTTTCTTAAGGTGGGTGATGTCATTTCTGGGTTTTTTTGTCAAGTGAAGGTAGATTGATTTAGATCCTATGTGTTTATTGATGGAATTCTGGTTAGAATGCCATGCCTCTAAGAATTCTCGTGCATGTCTTTGTTTCAGCTGTCCTAGGATGTGTGTTTTGTCCCAGTCAAAGTGGTGTCCTTCTTTGTCTGTATGTATAGAAACTATTGATAGTGGGTTGTGTCTTTTGGTGGCCAGTTGGTGTTCATGTATCCTGGTGACAGGTTTCTGCTAATTTGTCCAATGCAGTGTTTTTTACAGTTCTTGCATGGTATCTTGTAAATGACCTTAGTTTTGCTGGTAGTATCTCATGGATACTTTAGGTTCATTAGTCCCTGTTTAAGTGTGTTGGTTGGTTTGAGGGCTACCAAGATGCCAAGGGGTCTGAGTAGTCTGGAATTCATTTCTGATATGTCTTTGATGTAAGGTAATGTGACTATAGTTTTTGGTTCATTGTGTCTGCTTGTTTGGGTATGTTTCTGAGTAATTAGCGGATTGTGTTTATTGAGTACCCATTTTTCTTGAAAACGTCTAGATATTTTTCTTCTGCTTTTTGTAGTTCTTGGGTGCTGCGGTGTGATGTAGCACTTTGATGCAGCTCCATTTGTGGATTTTGGGATGATTGCTTCTGAAGAATTTGTTCTGTGTGTGTTTGTTTTTTCTGTAGATGCTAGTTTGAAGCTCTCTGTTAACTGTACGTTCAACTGTCACGTCTAGGAATGGAAGTCTGTTGTTTTTCTCCTCCTCATTTGTGAATTTTATGCCTGTCAGGATACTGTTGATGGTGTTGTATGTTTCCTCTAATTTGTTCCGTTTGGTGATGACAAAGGTGTCATCTACAAAGCGGACCCAAAGTTTGGGTTGGATAGATGGGAGGGCAGCTTATTCAAGTCTCTGCATTACTGCTTCCACTATGAACTCTGATATTGGTGATCCCATAGGTGTTCCATTGTCTTGTTTGTAGGTTTTGTTATTGATACACAGAGTATTCATACATTGTGCTGATACAAATCCAGATCAGAAGCAATCTTAGCAGGCTGAGCTAGTGGGAAAATGCATGAAGATGCAGTATGATGTGGGTAAATGTGAAGTTATCTACTTTGGTAGCAAATATAGGAAGGCAAATTATTATTTGAATGGCTGTAAATTGAGGGAGAAGAATGATCAAGGAGACCTAGGTGTCCTTGCACACCAGTCGCTGAAAGTAATCTAGTTTGGCTATGCTTTTAACCCAAAAATCTTTGTTTTCAGCCCCATTCACATAAAAGACAGACAAACAAACACAGTTAAGGGATAAGTAAAATAAAATTACAAAATTGTCCAAATTACTTACGTGGGTTTCATGATGTATTGTTGCACAGACATAGATAATGGTTTCTTGGACGATTTTCTGAAGGGTGTCGACAAGCATCACATTTACAGTTGACTCAGATAAAGGCAGTAATATTGATCACTTAGTTTTCTTAATCCTTGAACTTCCAAGAGGTTAGGCAGGGAGCTTTTCAAATCTTCATGGTGTGGCATCAATAGACAAACTCCTTCTTTTCAGAAAACACAGTCCAAAACCCAATTCAAATACTGACCACTCCCTGACACACTATCATCTCCACATTTACCATTCAACATCTGCCATCTGCTTGAGCATGACATTTTTTCCCAAACTTGCTGGAACCAATTCCCAGGTACTGACCTTGTTAATAGCATATTTCTGCTTTCTGTTTAAATGCAATGGTCTTTTCTGGTAACAAAGCATCAGTGGAATCTTTTGATCAAGAACCAACCCACAATTAACTTCCAGACCTGACCCCATGAATAAACAAAGGATTATTTGATTCATTTCCCTTTTAACAAAAGCTATTATCTACAATCCGCAAGTCATCTTTCGCTTACAGTTCTCAGCTCTGCGACAATACTGCTCCTTTAACAAAGTTAGACTGATTTGTACTGACCCAAATATTTTCTAAGTGTCAGTGGTTACTGATTTTTACTGACCTGAAAAAATTCTAATTGTCAGTGGTTTTTGTTAAAACACTTGTACAATGAAAGGGAAGTGGCCAGTTGTCCCAGTTCAAGGATTTTTCTGGTTTGGTTTAGTTTTAGCTGGGGACCTAGAGACTCAGCTGCTGTTTAAGCAAGTGATCCCTGGCTGATCCTCTCTGTCTCTCTGACATCTCTCCTGTAAGAACCTGTGTTTGAACTTACTTTTTTTTGCCAAGGGTCTTATGGAGATGTTGCAAGAAATTGGAACAACTCCTTTGTTACATTACAGGGGATATCGTGTCTGATGGGTTTTCGGGTGCTAATTTAATTTCTGTTTTCTTTGGTTTGTGTTTCATTTGGTAGTATGTAAATAAATTCTGTTTCACTTGAAACCAAGTTGTTTGATCAGCTGCATCACTCCTGGGATATCCACCTCACATCTGCCTGAAACAACTAGAAAAATTAGGGCCTGGGCTTCTTTCTAAAAATGTTTTGAGGGGGTCTGGCCTGGTCCATAACAGCTCACAGCTCCAAATCAAAATTGATAAAATAATAAAATAAAGATAATGGAAAATCAGTGAGATCTCTAACAAAGGCCACGACCAGCAGAGTGACTGCAGATTCCAGTCTGGTAATCAAAGAGTATCCCTTGAAATCTCTATTTCTTCATTGCACTCCCCATAATTACTGAGCTTAATCACATTGTTCCATCAAAATTTTTCATTTGGGTTTTCATCTCATTTGCTGAAAAATGTCGTTGATTCTCCTGCTCCTTTGATGCTGCCTGACCTGCTGCGCTTTTCCAGCAACACATTTTTCAGCTCTGATCTCCAGCATCTGCAGTCCTCACTTTCCCCTCTTTTCATCTTATTTGTCTGTTCATTACCTGACCCTTAACCCTACAGTTTCACCATATGAAAATTGTGTTGCACTACGCAAAGCCAAGATGGTTGTGACCATCGACCACCTGTCCCATTCCCACAGTAACCCATAGCCTCCAATCCACTATTGCCTCTCACCCTTATATATGGAGTTGCAGGTGCAGAAGGCAGTAAGGAAGGCAAATTGTATGTTGGCTTTTCATAGCGAGAGAATTTGCGTACAGGAGCAAGGATGTTCTGCAGGACATTGGTGAAGCCTCAGCTGGAATATTGTGTTTGTTTTCATCTCCTTATCTAAGGAAGGATGTTCTTGCTTTAGAGAGAACGCAGTGAAGATTTACTAAATTGGCTCCGGGGATGGCAGGACTGACATATGAGGAGAGAGTAAGTTGGTTAGGATCGTATTTACTGGAGTTCAGAAGAATGAAGAGGTTTGCATAGAAACCTATAAAATTCTAACAGGAGTAGACAGGTTAGTTACAGGTAGGATGTTCCCAATCTGTTATGGACCAGGCCAGACCCCCTCAAAACATTTCAAGAAAGTAGCCCGCACCCTAACTTTGCTCGTTGTTTTAAGCAGGAGTATAGTGGATATTCCAGGAGGGATGCAGCTGATCAAACTACTTAGTTTCAAACAAAAAAGAATTTATTTACAAGATTACTGAATGAGACACAAACAAAAGAGAACAGAATACTGAATAACTTAACCAATCCGAAAACCCAACAAATTATCCCAACTTAATGATGCAGCTCCAAATACTTGCAACAATCCCCGTAAACACCTCTTGGCACAAAAGATAAAATCAAACACAGGGTCTGACAGGAGGGATGTCAAAGAGAAGGACCAGAGGCCTTTCAGTGAATAACCAGACCAAACCAGAGAAAAGCTGAGCTGGGAGAACTGGCCACACCCCTTTCATAGTACAAGTGTTTTTTTTTAACTTAAAAGCCTTTTGCCTTAGGCAGTATCTGTTAGCTATACTCAAATTGGCCCTAAATCCCATCCAACCCCAGACTTTTTGGAACCTGTGTTTTCACGACTTCCTGCAAAAAAAAGGATAACATAACCTTATTAAAGGAGTAGCATTATCATTCCTATGGTGGAGGAATCTAGAACCAGGGGTCACAGTTAAAGGATAAGGGGACTGAGGTAAGGAGAAATTAATTTACCCAGAAAGTGGTGAGCCTGTGGAATTCAATGCCACAGAAAGTGGTTGAGGCCAAAATATTGGGTTTTCAAGAAGTGGGTAGATGCAACTATTATGGCAAAAGAGATCATGGATATAGGGTGGGACCGAGGATGCAGAATTACAATATTAAATTTGATGATCCGCCATGAATGTATTGAATAGTGGAGCATGGTCAAGGGGTGGAATGGCCTACACCTGTTGTTATCTTTTAGTTTCCATTTCTCTATGTCTATGGGCATTACCGATTTGTCAAAGCCATCTCTGTGAAGTGGAATTGATTACAGGTGAACTTGAAAATCTCACCGCCAGGACACAATTCAGAATTGGCTGCACATGGAGCTGTTTTCCTCTCAACAGGAACTCTAAGAATTTTCTGATGTTCTCTTCTCTGAAATACTGCTGTTCTAGGATGATGTGGGTCTTGCAAAGGATATGGGCTGGAACATTCACCATCTCCTGGTGTATTTGTGTGATACGCCTTAATCAGAATAAGGGTGTTATGTCATGATTTGGAGACACCGGTGTTGGACTATGAGGTACAAAGTTAAAAATCGCACAACATCGGATTATAGTCCAACAGGTTAATTTGGAAGCACTAGCTTTTCGAGCGCTGCTCCTTCATCAGGTGATTGTGGAGAATAAGATTGTAAGACACAGAATTTATAGCAAAAGTTTACGTTGTGATGTAACTGAAATTATTTATTGAAAAAGACCTGGATTGTTTATTAAATCTCTCATCTTTTAAAATGACCATGTTGGTTTCAGTTCTTTCATATGTAAATCGCAAAGCTTTTTTTTAAAAAAGTTACATTCTCAAGTCAACTTTAACAATTGGTGTCATGTCAGCCCAGATAATGCATTGAAGGTTTTAGCTCCCTGTGTGAATCCGTCTGTGCCATAATGGTCAGACTGATTCTAATCTAAAAAAAACAGATCTAAAAAAAAGTGTTCCCTTCCAGTCGGAGAACACTTCAGCGGTCCAGAACATTCAACCTCGGACCTTCGGGTGACCGTCTTCCATGGCGGACTTTGGGACATGCAACAACGAAAAGTGACCAAGCAGAGGCTGATAGCCAAGTTCGGTACCCATGGGATGGCCTCAACTAGGACCTTGGGTTCATGTCACACTACAGGTGACCCCATTGCACTATACACACACACAGACACACAGACAGTCTGACACACACACTCTCACGCAGACCCTTTCTCATACACTCGCACATACACTCCCACACACCCTCTCACAGATTTAAACCCCTTTACACTCATCACACACATACACACACCCTCTCACAGACACTATTAACCACCCCCCTCCCCATGCGCGCACACACACACACTCTCACGCACACCCTCTCTCATACACTTGCACATACACTCCCACACACCCTCTCACAGACTTAAACCCCTTTACACTCATCACACACATACACACACCCTCTCACAGACACTATTAACCACCACCCCCCCTCCCATGCGCACACACACACAGCCACATGCACACATACACATATAAGTTTTGTGGAGTAAATTTGTACTTGCAGAATTACATTTTACTTTGTTCAAAAACTGCATGAATCCATGTAAGATTCCGTAAATCCATTTTTTAGATTAGAATCAGTCTGACCATTGTGGCACAAACAGCCTCACACAGGGAACTAAAACCTTCAATACATTATCTGGGCTGACATGACACCAATTGTTAAAGTTGACTTGAGAATGTAACTTTTTTAAAAAAAGCTTTGCGATTTACATATGAAAGAACTGAAATCAACATGGTCATTTTAAAAGGTTAGAGACTAAACAAACAATCCAGGTCTTTTTCAATATATAATTTCAGTTACATCATACTATGAACTTTTGCTATAAATTCTGTGTCTTACAATCTTATTCTCCACAATCGCCTGATGAAGGAGCAGTACTCTGAAGGCTAGTGCATCCAGATAAACCTGTTGGACTATAACCTGGTATTGTGTGATTTTTAACAGTGTTATGTCAAGATCATATTCCATGATCTTCCTTGTGGACTTCTCCTTGCCCCACTGTGTTGAAGAAGATGCCAAGCCATCATTTGTGAGTGATGCAAATGCTGACTGCTGACATCATTGCTCTGTTTCTGTTATTCCCCACGCAAGTTCATTGGAACGGAACCAATGTACTCAGCCAAAGCATGGGTTATCATCCTCGTGAGTGCACTGCTGTGGTCACTCAATGACTGTAAACTTGTTGTTGCTTGAAAGGCAAGTGATCCTTGTTCGTTCCCAGAAGCAGCTATTATTTTGCCTGTTTTTTTTTTGTTCTTCTTTGCTTTTGCTATTGTTGAATAAAAGTGAACATTTTCAATGGTTTGAAGGTTTTGCAGCAAGTCATCCCCCACAATGAACAAAGAGAATCCACCAAGTTAGGCATTAGGCAAAGAGTAGCACTTCCGTGGACAGGGTTATAAGATGGAATGGCACTGAGGACAGATAGCTTAGATGGCTTGATGTTTGTAATTGAAGTTACAATGACGGTCAACCATGATGAAAATAGCAATACGTTTACAAACATAAACTTGTAATGAAGAGCCACCTGTCCACCTCTATGTCCTCAGAATCTTACCTCTTCCATTCCCCTCCTACTACTATGGGCAACTCCAGGCTGGCAGCACTTGACCTGCATTTTAAATGTTGCCCTACGTGAGGAATCCCAGGGGTTTCTGGTAAGGAGGAGTGTTTCCATTATTACTAAGCAGACAATAGCTTCACCAGGACATCATAGAGATATACTACATACATAGTGAGGCGGGTTGTGAATAATTCTTTGAGAAAATTCACTGGAGCTCATGGAGAGAAACCATTTTTGAAACTCCTTGAAATTGAAACATTATCACATACGTTAGCTATGAAGAAAGCACTGTGGCCTAATGTTATTTCGTGGAGTTAACAGCAAAGTCTAGACACCAATGTAACGACTTAAAAAAATCAATCCATCCAACAAGGATAAACTATCACATAAAAAGGTAACACTATCAAATATGGGTGCTGTAACAAGCCTACATGACACAAGGAGTTTATGGATTTGAAAGCAGAATCAGACAACATTTTGAAAATGTGGTATGAATATTTTTCACAGTGTTTAGACAAGGTAATTGTTAGGAATAAATATTATTGCAGTATGGCAAGTGAGGTCTTTGGAAATAAATTACCAAACTCTCAATCAACTGCATTTCAGTACAGTTTGAGGCGGTTAATAAAATGGCTGTATGATGTTTACTCTTAAAATAGAAGATATAGTTAAAACAAGGATTCATCTAAATTGTGTCATATTAATGATATTGTTAATATAAATAATTGAATATGAACAATTGCGAGGTTTCAATTTTTTTTAAAACTACCTCTATTTTGAAAATGTTGATTCTGCACGAGAGTATGATGCCAAATGATCATCATTTATGTGCGTCTTGGTAGTAAGTGTTTAAAAGCTGCAGGACAAACACAGCTGTGCTGAAGCATGTCCTTATCTCCATGCATGTGCATTTCTCGAAGGGGAAACTGGAGAGCGATCCCATCTGGGACTCCTTGAGGTATTCCCTTCCTTGAGGCCAATTATGGGAGCACATATCCTTGAGCACACATCAGAGATTGAATTGTTCTTGGGTAATATGACTCGGACATTGACTAGATAATTTTACTGAGTTGATTGAACTACTGTGAAATTCCTAATGAATATTTAAGCAGCCTAGTTGTGTTTTTAAAATTACTTTTTTAGAATCATAGAGCCATTGAGTCATACAGCAAAGAAACAGATCCTTCAGTTGATGCCGACCAAGTTTCCTAAACTGAAGTGTTCCATTTGCCTGCTTTTGTCCCATATCCATCTAAACCTGTTCTATTCATGTACCTGTCCAATTGTGTTTTGAATGTTGTAATTGTACCCATCTCTACCACTTCCTCTGACAGCTCATTCCATACACAAATCACCGAAAAAGTTGCCCCTCAGGTCCCATTTAAATTTCTCCCCACTCACCTTACACCTATGCCCTCTGATTTTGGACTCCCCTACCCTTGGAAAAAGACTTCAGCTATTCACCTTACTTATACCCATCATGATTTTATAAACCTCTATAAGGTCACCCTCAGCCTCTGATGCTCCAAGCATAATCGTCCCAGGCTTCCTTATAACTCAAACCTTGCAATCCAAGTAATATCTCTATAACGTTTTTGTACGCTTTCTAGTTTAACAGCATCTTTTCTATAGTAGTCAAGTCAAATACATGCAGGAACAAACGATTTCGGGTGAGCCATTGATGGCTTTCTAGGATTTATGGAGACGACTGAGCTCTTGACCATTTGCATGAGGGTGATTCTGACATTGAGTGATTACAATGATCTGGAGACACCAAGTAGACTGACCCTCTTTTCCTTCGGCAAAAAAGAAGGCTGAGAGTTCACATATTGGGCATTTTAACATTATGAATGAATTCAGTAGTGGAGATAAAGATGAAGGATTTCCTTTGGGCTAGTCCATAGCTAAGGGTCATAGATGTAAGATAGTCACTAGTAAATCCTAAAAAAGGAATGCAGGAGAAATGCATTTACTCAGGCAGTGTTAGGAATCTAGAACTCATTAGCACTTGGAGTGGTTAAAGTTACTAATATTAAAGGGCAAACTAGACTAATGTACGAGAGTGGAAATAATATATTGGTATTGTGAGATGGAATAAGGTGAGTGGAGGCTTGCATAGAGCAATAATGCCAATGCATGTTATGTAACAAGGCAAATAAACACCCAAATGCTTGGTAAAGAACAGGAAAGCATTGCTGAAAGCAACATTTCAGGGTATTTGTGAAGGCAACTTCTAAACTGGTTTTAAAATAAAGAACAAAAACATCAGTCCTAATGAGAGTGAAGGAGATGGGAAATCTGTCTTATTCGAGAGTCAGGGCAACAGAAGATGCAGATTGGCAGAGATCGCAGCAAAAGTTTACCCAAGTAAAGTGGGGCCAAACTGAGAAAGTATTTAGAAACAAAGAGAAAGATTGTAATGTTGATCCTTTAGGTTTCAGAGATACATTAGAGCTGGAGGAGGACTGATAATGAACACGTGGTACAATTTATTGAAGCGGATTGAATTTGTTCAAATCTAGAGAAATTCTATGGGATGTGCAGTGGCTATTTTGATGGCAGCGCAAAATATAAGGTCTAAAAAAGTGTAGAATTGCAGAGAAACAAAATAGCGAAAGAACAAAATATAGGAGAGAAGAAAGTCACAAGGATAATTTCTTCTTACCACCCCATAAATTACAATGTTGGAGACAAAAAAACTGTGCACATCAGTTCAGCTAAGAGCTGCATCAGGAACTAACTCCATAGGTTCATTTGAGACCTCTGCACAAAATGACAATTGCAGCCAGGCTTTTATAGTTAAAAATTCAATACAGCTGCTATCCTAAATTGTCAAAGTGTGTTTCAAAATTAGGTATCACTTAGCCCAGGTCTAGAGCATACTCTATGCATTATCCTTTTACTGAGATAATTGGCTTTTTAACTGTCTCAGCTATTAACTTGGGTTGCTCCCATTCTCTCTTGGTGAGGCTAGAAAGAGATATTCTCATCTACAAGGAAGCCATTCTCAAAGCCACTCTCTGTAGAAATAATTATTGAATTTCAAATGTCTCTTGTCACCTTTCTTAAAATAAATATAGCCTGGTTTCAATGGCAGCCAAATCTACAAGAGAAGTCAGATGATTTTTGGAGCTATGTTTAAGAGATCGTTTGTATCTATTATTAAAGAGGGTTTTCAGTTTTCAGAATATATAATACTATAACCATACGCTCATGAAGATCAAGAAAATAGAAAACAAACAGGATAGAAGACACAAGGAGGAAAAGATATGCAGTGAGCAGGAAAGTAAATATCACAGTCAATATTACATTACTAAGTAGGAATGCAGGAATAGAAATACGTAGTCTAATCCACTTTCTCTGTTTGGTCTGCTAAAACTTGCCAAAGTATGGAAAATATAGTCAGAACCCCAATGTGAAAGAACTGGTTGAACTGCTTCAAATTGACTCCTTTTTGAAGTCACCAGCACAGTTCATCTAGCAGCAAGAGAACATATTAATCCTCATGCTATTATTAGTTATTTGACTAAAAGATACTAAAACAAAACCAAAAGAAAAATGTATATGTATATAGTACTTTTAACATAGTAAAGAATCCCAAGGCATTTCACTGGCATGTTTCAAACATAATTCAACATGAGCTCTTTAAGGAGATAATAGGAGAGTTGGTTGGAGGCTTAATCAGAGGTAGATCATAAAAAGCATCTTAAGAGAAGAAAGCAAGACAGAGAAGCTGAGATGTTTAGAAAGTGAATTCCAGAACTTGGTACCAAATCAGCTGAAGGTGGACAAACCTCAGTTGAGCAATTACAATCAGGACATGTAAGAGGCCAGAACTGGAGGATGCAGAGACCAAAAAGATTTTGAGGACTGAAGGAGATTACAAAGATAATAGGGGAGGGGTGAGGCAACAGAATAATTTGAGACAAGAACAAACGTTTTAAAAATGAGACATTGACAGACTAATTGTCAATATATTCTAATAATATGGACTTATTAATTACAATACGTCTTATATAACTTTGGGTGAGTGCAGATCCAGAGAGTACATGATAAAAAATACTTTTCTAACATACATATTCAGTAAAAGAGATTTAGGTATACAGATCAAAACATGTACATCTTCGACTGTATGATCAGGATTCAAAACAGTAGAGTCCCTACAGTGCTGATAGAGGCCAGTTGGCCCAATAAATCTGCACTAGACCTCTGAAGACCAACCCCCCCACAACCACCCCTCCCCAGACCTTATTGTTTTAAGTCTGCATTTACTGTGGTTAATGCCTACATATCCCTGGACATTATGGGGCAATGTAGCATGGTCAATCCACATAACCTGCACATCTTTGTGATTGTGGCAGGAAACCCATGCAGACACAGGGAGAACTTGCAAACTCCACACAAACAGTCACCCAAGATTGGAATGAAACCCAGGTCCCTGGTTCTGTGAGGCAGCATATTCTCGAATATTGCAACTTCTTTTAAATTGACAATTTTAAGATCTATTTCATATTCATTGAAACGTAACAAAAACCAGAAGTGAAAAGAACTACAAATACCAGAAAATGGTACCACAAACAAGCCTACGCTTACCCAATGTTCAGTACACTGGCCTGTACCTCCATACCATTACTTCACACAAATTGACACAAATTATGGTCCAGAAGTAGGCATTTCTGAATTAAGCTATGGCTTACTGTAGAAATTTAACAACTTATGCCTCAAAAAGACAAATAAATCAATAATTGGAGCTTGCTAAAAAAATTGTAAATAGTTATGTGAATTTACAATTGTTACAGTTTCTTTATTGCAGAATAGATAAGTGATTGAAGGATATTGATTGTAAGACACCTCACATTCAATTTCTTTCTTCCTAACAGAAGACTCCATTGCACTAGGAATTATATCCACATGCACTTGTTTGTCTCCTTCATACTGAGGGCACTCAGTATTTTCATCAAAGACAATGTTGTGCATTCTGATTTCAAAATGCAGGAATATGATTCTCTTTCAGTGGATGATCTGACAACCGTCACAGTCGCCCCTACAATAGAGAAGTTCCGTTATGTAAGTACATTTCTATCAGTTCTGATGAAAGATTTGATCTGAAATGTCAAACAGTCTCTTTGCTTTTCAAAAAGCTTAAAAATACAAGAGCCTGATTTTCATCTTTTGGAGTATATCAATTCTACATGGTTAGGAATTGCTACTAATCCCAATGGAATGTTAAAGCTCAATTTTCCTGGGTCATCCACTTCGACTGATTGATCATAGAATGTATGCAAATCTGGGCAGGTATGTAGTGGGTGGGAACTGGTTTTGAAAGTGAATGAAATATATTAGGGAGCAGACAATTTAAAGGATCTGTCATGTTTGGTGACAAAATTGCTGAAGACAGCAAATGGTTAGAAAGATGATCATAATCTGTGCTGCTCCACGGCACCATCTTCATGGCTCTGCACTGGAAAGTTCCCACAAGTAGGTGAGGCCAGGCTTGAGGCTACAGCTGGATTAGAGTGGTGCTGGAAAAGCACAGCAGTTCAGACAGCATCCGAGGATCAGGAAAATCGATGTTTCGGGCATAAGCCCTTCATCAGGAATACAGGCAGAGTGCCTGTATTCCTATGAAGGACTTTTGCCTGAAACGTCAATTTTCCTGCTCCTCGGTTGCTGCCTGAACTGCTGTGTTTTTTCAGCACCACTCCAATCCAGAATCTGGTTTCCAGCATCTGCAGTGCATGTTTTTAGCTATCTTGAGGCTACAGCTGAGCTGTACTGCAGTGTGACCTCTTCCATAATGTAGTGACCACCGCTGGTTGAAGAGTTGGATTGAAGGCAGCACGTACAGCTGGGTGGCACAGAATAAATGCATGTACCTGTTGCCAAGATAGAGAACAACATTCCAAACTTGCATTCAAGGATTGGAGTCACTTGTGGTTCTGTACATCTTCCTGTTGAAGTGTGACACATGGAAAACATTTAGTCAATTTTCATTGGCACTTGCACCATTGAGTAGCTCACCACTATGTTAAAGTCACCTTCTGCTTCTGTCTGCTTAGGGATGTAGTAGTACAACAGACAGAGATGCTGGCATTATCTCTTCAGCCTCAAAGAACCCTGAAGCTTAGAAATTGAAGGTCATAGTGATCTTTACAGCTACTTGCAGCACCAACCTCACCCCACTTTATAGCTACATGCTTGCTTGGTGGAGGTGCTATCGTTTACTCCCCTTGGTGAGGTCTTTTCTGAAATATTGTGTCCAGTTCTGCTTGCCCAGTTATAGGAAGGATATTATTAAGCTAAAGAGGGTTGAGAAGAGCTTTAACACGATGTTGCCAGATTTGGAAGGTTTGAGTTATAAAGAGAGGCTGGATAGGCTGGGACTTTTTTCACTGGAGCGTAGGAGGTTGAGAGGTTACCTTATAGAGATTTATAAAATCATGAGGGGTATGGAAAGGGTCAGGGTAGATGTCTTTTTCCTAGGGTAGGGAATTTCAAAACTCGGAGCACATTTTTAAGATGATATGAGAGAGATTTAAAAAAGACATGAAGGGCAATTTTTTATCCTAGAGGGTGTTTCGCATTGGAATGAGGAAATTGTGGATGTGGGCACAATTACAACATTTAATAGAAACTGGAATAAGAATATAAATAACAGAGGTTTGGAGAGATATGGGCCAGGAGCAGGCAGGTGGAACTGGTTTAGTTTGGCATTATGTTCAGCATGGACTGGTTGGACCGAATGGTCTGTTTCTGTGCTGTATGACTCTATATGTCAAGAACAACTGTGAATAATCTCTATTTAGAACATAGAAGAATACAGCGCAGTACAGGCCCTTCGACCCTCGATGTTGCGCCGATCCAAGCCCATCTAACCTACACTAGCCCTCTATCCTCCATATGCCTATCCAATGCCCGCTTAAATGCCCATAATGAGGGAGAGTCCACCACTGCTACTGGCATCTGTCCTATACCTACCCCCCCTTAATTTAAAGCTATGCCCCCTTGTAATAGCTGACTCCATACGAGGAAAAAGATTCTCACTGTCGACCTTGGTTTAGCATACTAGGTAGATCATACTATTTGATGCTCTATTGTTTCATTATATTAGCTGCTCATCAACAGAACCATGACAATACTGAGCTTCTATTCAATCCATTATCACGGTAATTAAACTGTTCCAGAAAGAAATAAAATTTAACATTTCAGAAAAGGAGCATGTGTTTTAATGCACAGAAGAAATTCCAACCCCCAACACTAGATGAACAAAAATTTCTTCCAATTAGACAGTTCAAAAACTAGATAATTGCTTTTGGACACTGCTGCAAATTTTATTCCCTAAGTACAGGGACAATCCTTCTTCCTGACACCTATCTCAGACTAAATTAGAAATGAAAACAGAAAGGGCTCAGATATTACTCTTCTTCAGAACTCAGTGTTATTGGACTTCAAATGTTAATTCTGTTTTTCTCTCCACGGTTGTTGCCAGACCTGTTGAGTTTCTCCAGCACTATTTTTATTTCGGATTTCCACCATCTACAGTATTTTGATTTTATTTAAGAGTGAACCAGTCTGTTCTGAACCTTGCTTTTGTACTTCTTCTGGTTCACCATTGTGCTTTGGGGCAGGAATTCAGCCATCTTTATCTGGTATATGGCTCCAGCAATAAAGTTGACTATTAATAGTCCTCAGTTCAAGCGCAATCAACAACTGGCAACAAATGCTAGCCTTGACAACAATGTCCCCATCCCTGAAAGAATCAAGGAAAAAAGAAAGATCCTAAGATAAACTGCACACCATTTATTCACACCATCACAAAGACCAAATATTTCCCCCCTCAGTAACATCAACTGACAACCCCAGTCTTAAATCATCTGCTGTTGAAACCCTCATGCCTATCTTTTTTATTTCTACATTTAACTATTCAATTGTACTCCAGTCTGATCTTCTACAGTCTATCCTCTGTGAACATGAGGTCATCCAAAATTCTGCTGCTCAGGCCCTAACATGCACCAAGTCCTGTACACCTAAGAAACTGTGAGGGGAAGGCAAGAGAATGGGTTTGAGAAATATAGGAACCATAATCAAATGCCAGAGCAGACATGATGGTCCAAATGGCCTAACTCTACTCCTATATCTTATGGTCTAACCTGTGCTCCTTGACCTATTGGTTCTTGGGTAAGCAACATCTTGACTTTAAAACTCTTATTCTTTTGTTTAGGTCCCTCAAAGGTGTCAACACTCCCTATCTCTGTAAAGTCCTTCAGCTTTGCAACCCTTCAAGTTGTCTTCACTCATCTAATCCTGGCCCCCTGAGCACTTTAATCTTAATCACCCTTCTTCTGGAAGCTGCTGCAGTATTCAATGCTTCATTTGTTCTGCATTTGATTGTGTTAGCCTATTCACTGATCTGTGTTAACTGTACTTGATTGTTTAAGCCTACGGGTGGAGCTAGAGAGTTGAGTACTGACCTCAGATAGAGAGATCCAAAAAGGATCTGGGCTTTGAGTAATGACACTGTTTGTTTAAACTCTTCTAAATTCTGAGATATTTTAAAGTTCTGTGAATAAACTGTTTCAAATTAGAATCAACTGTGCATTTCTCTGAGATAAATAAGATATACAGCAAATAAATTAAAACAAAACAGCTACCACTTTGAATGCTTTTGGCCCAGAGCTTTTCTCCTTTTTTATGCTTCTTAACCCCACCTCTGATCACATTTTTGTTACACATTTTATATGTAGTATTCTATTGTGTTCGGTCTGAATTGGTTTTGAGTTAATAACTTTTTTTTCCAGTGTGTCTGAAGTTCATAATTAACTTGTGAGTATTTATACAACCATGAAGATATGAAAACTTTTTGAGGCTTGATTTCAGTGTGTATAGGTTTTGTGTACCAGAAATGAAATTTTGTTTATTTTTGATTGTTTTGCGACCCAGCAAGTTAAGTAATGAAACCTCTCTTGTTAGAGATTGCTGGAACATTTTTATTCGCTTAAGTGAAACACCCATTGCTTAGAGAAGGAGACTTTTAGTTTTACTTCTGGCTTTGATTAGAGCAGTCCTGTGAAGCCCTTGAAATAGAATGGCTGTATAGACTGATGCTCCTGAGAAGGGAAGGACATTTGTGAAATGGGTTACCTTGAAGTGAGGAGTCATTGTGTACTGTTACAACACAACAGTGAACACCTCTGTTAATTAAACTAAACACCCAGAAAAGCTCACCTTGCCTCATAATCTGTTAATATATGAGTGAAAGAGTGGAATTTTGGAGTTCTATTTGAAGAAAATAATATCAATTTATTCTTTAACCCTAAAAGTAAACATTAAACTATTCACAACTCTAAGCCTTCCTTTGTCTTAACTGCTTATTACCTGCCTCTAACTCTGTAACAATACACTGCTCCAATAAAACACTTATTAAAATCACATCCAATTAATTTCAAAACCATACAGCGGCTATCATCCTTCAGCGTCTTTCTTCTTCCGGCTGAAGTTTGCCCTGGGTTGTCATCTTTCTTTATACTGCAAATGTGTTTCATATGAATAGGTACCTTTGATAGAGAGTGTTTCAATATCTCTCTCTCTCTCTCTCTCTCTTTCTCTGTCTTAAAGGTCGAGTACAAACCTTCAACTTCATAACAGTGCTCCAATAAGAAGCTATCTGCAATTCTAATCTAAAGGTTGAAGTCACAAGTGGTTAAAACTGCTAAGTTGGTAGATACAGTGACTCTAGTGTGTTGTTGAAGTGGTATTTTGAGTACTATATCGGGGTGTGTTCTGGATGCTATATAAATACTCTTTTCTTTCTTTTCAGTTTATAAAGGAATGTTTTGGAATAATTGGGTTATATATTTACTGTGTGTTTAAGAATCCCTGAATTTGTAGTAGATTGGATTATTCTTGATCTCGTTTGTTTAAAGCAAAGTCTACAACATTGCAAGCTTATGCTTCAGTGAGCCTACTTTGTTAAAACCAAAAAAAAACAAAGCATTATATGTATATCAAGCAAAGTTTCTGTCTGGGATCCGAATTGTCCAGCAATAACATCAGGTGGACTTATAACACCTCCCTGGCTCTTACATTTTCATGATAACTCATTTCATAATGATACAATTGTAACCATTAGAAAAATGTTAGTTCAAACAATATTAGGTAATCAAATGCTGGAACAGTTAAAGTGATCATGTTTAAGTCAGTAATATTCCTAAAGAAAATAATCCTTATACAGACTGCCTTAAATATGATTAGGATTCCATATCAATGTGGTTGATCCCTCTGAAGTAACCCAGCAAGCCACTAAGTTGTATCATTTTCACTATAAATACCATGCAGCCTACCATCTCATGGGGGTAACGGCAAATGGGAAATGATATCGATGACCACACTCCAACAATAAAATTTTATGGAATTGACAATGGTTGGGAATTCCTTGGAATTAATCCCCAGTTCACTTCACTGAAATTGTGGCAGAAATCTTACAAACTCTGACAACACTCTGGCTTGTAAGGTTACATGAAGATTTAAAACAAAGTGTACAGTCTGTAAAGTGTAATGTGAATTCCTTGAAGTGAACATTATCTCTAATATTAACATGTTCATATTTAACAGGTAGGATGCAAGATTGCTGTCATAGTGTTTCTGTATTTCTTGGCTACAAACTACTACTGGATTCTAGTAGAAGGCCTTTATTTGCACTGTCTCATATTGATGGCCTTCCTGTCTGACAGAAAATATCTGTGGACTTTTACTTTCATCGGATGGGGTAAGGCACAAAGATCTTCTATTTAAACAAAAATATAAAAGCAAGGAAGGAGGTGGCGCTGAAGATATCATCATCACTTTGTATTTTGATCTTTCCCTTTTGGGGAAGCAAATGTCACTTACGTGACAGGGAGTAATATTTAATTATTCTGTAGAGTTTAAATACATAGCATGATGTAGTATGTCAGTTTTGTCTCATCAATCGTGGAGTTTAGACATTGCTGATGAGACCAACATTCATTGTCCATTGCTAATTGCCCTTGAGAAGGTGATGGGAGAAAGTGAGGACTGCAGGTACTGGAGATCAGAGGCAAAATGTGCAGTGCTGAAAAAGCACAGCCAGTCAGGAAGCATTCAAGGAGCAGGAGAGTTGGCATTTCGAGCATAAGCTCTTCATCAGGAATGTGTGGGGTGGGCAACATGGCTGAGAGGTAAACCTGACAGATTAAACTGCATTTATTTCAATGGAAGAGTGGAGGGTACAGCGGATGGGTGGGAAGGAAAATGGGCAAGTAGGACAGTTCAAGAGGGTGGTGCTGAGTTGGAGGGTTGGATCTGGGATAAGGTCAGGGAAGGAGAGGTGAGGAAACTGGTGAAATCGACATTGATCCCGTGTGGTTGGAGGTCCCAAGACAGAAGATGAGGTGTTCTTCTTCCAGGTGTTGGGTGGCTGGAGTTTGGTGGTGGAGGAGGCCCAGGACTTGCATGTCCTTGGCGGACTGGGAGGGGGAGTTAAAGTGTTCGGCCAGAAGGTGGTGGGGTTGTTCAGTACGTGTGTCCCAGAGAAGGTGGTGGTGACCCCCATGCTGTTTTGGTTCACCCATAATGTTGTAAGGAAGGACATTCAGCATTTGACCCAGTGACTGTAAAGGAGTGTTGACATATTTAGAAGTCAGAATTCTGTGTGGCTAGAACAGGAACTTTCAAATTGTTTTGCTGTTGCCCTGTATTTTTGGATAGTTGACATTATATATTTAGAATACACAGTTGAAGATGCATTGCCAAGTTGCTGTAGTGCATCTTTTATATGATTTACACTGTAGACCAATGGGTTTGTTGTATAATGTGTGAATATTTAAGTGGTGAATGGACTCATTTTTAAATGCTGATTAATCTCAAGCATGTTGCTTAGTCCAGGATAGTGCCAAGCTTCTTGAGTGTTATTGGAGTTGCGTTCATTGAGAAAAATGGGGAATATTCCATGATGGTCCTGACTTGTGTCCTGGAAATAAGTGCAGAAGTTTCACAGAATCAGGAAGTCAGATTCTCACAGCATACTTCCTGAGTTTGAGTTTCCCCCATGGGACTTGCCATGCCCCAATTTCCCTACCAGTGAAATTAGGATCAGTTTCTGGATATGGATCCCAGGTCCATTTGCAGGGATCCATGGCATCTCCGTGACTGTAAAGATCTAAATCAAAGTGTCC
The DNA here is from genome assembly GCF_004010195.1 of Chiloscyllium plagiosum. Taxonomy (NCBI): domain Eukaryota; kingdom Metazoa; phylum Chordata; class Chondrichthyes; order Orectolobiformes; family Hemiscylliidae; genus Chiloscyllium; species Chiloscyllium plagiosum. Next base: position 11,630,083 of record NC_057716.1, on the reverse strand, counting down.
GTGAAATTCTGTTGATTTTGAAAGAAAAACATGGCATCTATGTTCTTTAAAATTAGCCATTTTTCATCAAATCTTTGAAAGTATATTCCATTTATTTCAATAATAAAAAGGCCCTGGTTCAAAGGCTAATGACTTAATGATAAACAACATGCATTGGGAAATGATGAGGAAATAATCAAGCTCATTCCAATATAAATGGCGCGTTCTGTTTCCATTGCAGGAGTTCCAGCAGTCTTTGTTGTAGCTTGGGCCATTGTGAGAGCAGTATGGGCTGATGAAAGGTGACTAAATCACTTTTATTTTTCTGTTTCTCATTGCTTTCTTTAAAAAAAATCCTCTGATAGAGTAATGCATTTCAGTACGAGTTCAGCATAGTTCGATTTTCTTGTCACAGTTACCAATACCTGGAGAAAATTTGACATCAGGCAGCATTACTGCTTTTCACCATGAAGAGTGATGTTACCATTTCCTATCCTTTCAATTTATGAACCTCAATACTAGCACAAAAATAAATCCCACCATATTTAATGCAGAATCAAAATACTGTTCCATGTTTTAGATCGATTTATCGGTGACTTGAGAGTTTGAGCAGGGTGGCTGCCCAGTTGTGTTTTAAGATGCTGTTAAAATCACTCATTCACCAATTATAGAAACATAGAAACTAGGAGCAGGAATTGGCCATTCCAATCTCTGGAGGCTGCTTCATGTTTCAATATGACCATAGCTGATCTTCAAATTCAAACCTTTTTGTGCCGTGTACCCTACTATATTCCTTGATCCCTTTAGCCACAAGAGCAGTATGTACCTCCTTTTTAAGAATATATAATGTTTTGGCCTCAACCACTTTCTGTGGTAGTGAATTCCACAGGCTCACCATTGGCTGGGTGAAGAATTTTCTAGTCATCTCAGTCCTGAAAAGTTTACCACTTAATCTGAAACTATAACCCCTGGTTCTGGACTCCACCATCATCAGTAACACCCTTCCTGTATTTACCCTGTCCAGCCCTGTTAGAATTTATAGATTTCTTTGAGATTCCCCCTCATTCTTATAACAATCAATTTCTAAGTATTTTGGCAATCTTGTTTTTAAGATGAAAAACAAGGTAGCAATTCAATGAATGATCTAATACAGCAATTATATTCTTCTAATAATGTAACTAGTCTCTAGAGTATAAACTTACCAGCTCCTAATTAGCTTGCTGTTGTAGACATTAAATAATTGTGTTTCTCATTATCAGCTCTTCGCTTAATAGATTTAAATTGAAGTTTCAAATAAAAGTGACAATATGTTTTGGTGGTAAATGTTCAAGGGTCATTTTTATGCACTACTTAAAATGTTATCGCTCAGTAAATGGTGAACTACATTATCTCAAGGGCATACTTCTTAAAGGAAAGAATGCTCAGTGTGAACTACTTCTCATGATGCTCTTTTCAGTAGCTAGGCTTAGTATTGCCATAATAGTTACAGCAATATTCTAAGTACTGTGAAGTCTGTCAGATTGCGTCTTGTTGGTAATCATAGCCATCAGCTATAAGCTGACTGACAATTAGAACAAAGAAAATCCAGACAACCAGCATCCATGAGTCCTGGCTGAATATCAGGAACATAACAAAAATGTACTTGAGCTCTATTTAGTGCCATCTGCACTGCCGGAAATGAAGAACTTGTGCAAATGCAAACACTCATTTGCCCAATGCATGGGCAGGTAAGTTAGCTGTGGGGAATGTAGAAAACAAGGAGATCATGTAAGAGCTTGTTGTCAAAATGGATTGGAATAGAAGGAGATACCTGAGGTTATACATGCGGCCAAGTGGGCACCTTTAGTTTTCTTAGTTATTGTTTATTCTCTTAGGTTCTGGTGTATCAGTTCAATACTTGTTATTATCTCTAGTTCAACTACACGTAAAGCTGGGTAACCAAATGACCAGTTATAGTCTTTTGCTACACTGTGAAGAAATTCAGGCACTATCAGAAACCAAGAATTAAAACTTTGTTTGCATTAAAATATTTTTTTTCTTTCTTTCTGTGGCAAAGCTGCTGGGATCTAAACGTGGGCAACTTCAATTGGATTTATCAAACACCAATTTTAATAGCTATTGTGGTAAGTGTGCACTCTGAAGCTTTCCTGTCATAGGTTTGACAGATCAGAGGAATCTAAGGGGAGGTGATGGCCTGGGGACATTATCTCTAAGCTATTAATCCAGCAACCGTGTTCTGGAAACCCAGGTTCAAATCCTGTAATTGCAAATGGTGGAATTTGAACTCAATAACTATTTGTAATTAGGAGGCTATTGATGGCCGTGAAACCATTGCTGATTGTCAGGAAAAAATGTATGATTCATTGATGTCCTTTAGAGAAGGAAACTGGTCTGGCCTACATGTGACTGCAGACCCACAGCAATGTGGTTGACATTTAACTGTCCTCTGGGCAGTGAGGGATGACCTGGCCAGTGCTGCCCACATTGTGTAAATGAATTTAAGTTTGTTAGAATGAGATATTGTCAAATAAGCAATGTAGATTTGTTTTAATGTTCTTGAAAATACACTCTATCATTGCTATTCTATTGTTGTGATCTAATAAAAATATGATTTGTGTATCGGAAAAGAGGAATTACTTTCTTTGCTTTGATTTAATGCTGAGTTGGATAGAGTAGAAAGTAATTCATTCATGTTACCTGATAAGGGGTGTATGGAAATATACTTTACATGGAATATAATAAAGATGTACCCCTACCTCTGAGCTATGAGGTCTGAGTTGAAGTCCTACAAGCTCCAGAGGAGTGTAATAATATTCCACATCAAGTTTATTAGAATATTAGATTAGATTAGATTACTTAAGTGTGGAAACAGGCCCTTCAGCCCAACAAGTCCACACCGACCTGCCGAAGCGTATACCACCCAGACCCATACTCCTACATTTACCCCTTCACCTAATACTACGGACAATTTAGCATGGTCAATTCACCTAACCTGCACATTTTTGGATTGTGGGAGGAAACCAGAGCACCTGGAGGAAACCCACGCAGACACAGGGAGAATGTGCAAACTCCACACAGTCAGTCGCCTGAGTCGGGAATTGAACCAGGGTCTCTAGCGCTGTGTCACCGTGCCACCGTGCCGCCCATATATGTAGTAATGGTTAACAGGTCAAGTTGCCTTATTACAGGAGTGAAGGAACATAAAACGATGAGGAAAGAACAAAATAAATGAACAGATATTGAGCATCAATTTTATTTCAACAGTGTTAGTTTGTTGAATTCAGAAGAGTATTTTTCTGCAATCAGTATTTCACTCATTTTTCCCTGGCAACAACATTCATTTTACATGATTATTATCTGACACAGCATTTCCTGCCACTGGCTTTCTTTGTCACCTTAACAATCATAGAATTGTGATTAACCATTATTCTGGTGTTGTGCCAATGTGTGCAGTTTTTTTTAAGAATTGCTCTTGATCGCTGGGGAAGGAAGTGTAGGTGAATTGCTCGTCTGATCAACATCTCGTTGAACTACTGTGAAAGGTGCTGTTAAAGTAGCATTTTGTAGCATTCCAAGCAATTATGTTTGCTTTCCTATCTCACTAAAGTGGTTCCTGAACCTGAGTATATTCCTTCTATGTAATAGTATTTGGCGTTTCCATAGCAATGAGCTATTTTTTGATCTTTAAAATTCTGGAGGGAGCACATTATTTTAAGCAAAGAAAAGCTGATGGTTTATCTCCTGAACTTACAGTGTGTTTTTTTAAGTGTAGGTATACTGAAGAACTTGAGTATTTCATAAATAGCTCATTGTTATTTAAGCTCCTGCTCATGTAGAACATTTTAATTTTCAATGTATTACCCAAGAGCCATATCCAACATTGAGCACACAGTTGGAGGCTTGTGTTGGATGTTCTATATTGGCCCAGAAATCTACCTTAGGATATTCATGCTTGTTGGTCAGTCAAAGACCAAGACCTGTGTTGAAAGCAATTAAAAGCAGAATTAAAAGCTATATTTGCCTCACGACCTATTTTTAACCCCTCCATCCACACACCAAGTACCCCACCCATCCAATAATACAAGAACAATGAAGTTATGAGTTACTCCAATTTTCAAACATATGTAAATATTTACAAAAAACTCTTGAGGCGCAGAGATAATGTCCCTATATCTGGGTTAGAAGGTCTGGGTTTGGGTCCCACTTACCCCAGACCTGGCTATAACATATCTGAATGGGTTCATTATAAATATCTACAATCAATCTCTCGATTTTTAAAATCATATTTGCACTAATATTCAATGCACTTAAAGACTGAGGACAAATAAATAGATCAAGGCAGAAACGTGTAGATATTTTCTATTCAACCAATCAGAGATGTTATTACAGGTGGGACTTGTACCCAGGCCTCCTTGCTCAGATGTCAGGACACTACCATCACCCCACAAGAACCCAAGGCTGCAACTTCTGCATTAAGATATTTAATAACATGCAGCTGGTAGGGGTTAACTGGAATTAATTTGTGCTCCTATAAGTCAACTCAGACTAAAATTGTAGTTGGGTTAAAAGGTGGTGCTTAACATGTAAAACTATAAGCGACACCTTATAAGCAGATGGAAAGATTAGCTCCAATTGTTTCCTTCACCAACTGGCTCGTTGAAATATAACTAATCTATTAATTAACTTTGTACTAACTAATACTGACTTCATTTGATGTATTCACTGCGCAGGGTAGGCCTTGTCACATTACAGAAGTTCCAAGTGTTAATTTGATGCTAAATAAATGGATTTGTCAGTCTTGAAAGCAATATGCTACCAGATGGAAAGGAGAGGTGATGTGAAGAGAGATTTTGAGATTTTGTGGACACCATGAAATTGTTCAAAGTCCAGACAAAGTATGACATTGAAGAATCTACCATTAAAAAGTGATTGAAACAAAAAAATCCTGGAGATCACAGTGGGTCAGAAGGCATCCATGGCGAGAGCGTAAACTAACTTTTTGAGTCCAGATGATTCTTCATCAGAGCTGATGTGAAGTGTGGAAGGGGACAACATTTATGCCATAGTGGGGGGGGGGGGCGGGCATATGGAGTGCTAGGGAAGAAAGGATGTTGATAGTTCTTATTAAGTGATTGGAAAAGATTTACAAGGATGTTGCCAGGGTTGGAGAGTTTGAGCTGTGATGAGAGGCTGAATAGGCTGGGGCTGTTTTCCTTGGAGTGTAGAGGCTGAGGGGTGACCTTATAGAAATTCACAAATTCCTGAAAGACATGGATAGGGTAAATAGAGAAGGTCTTTTCCCTGGGGTGGGGAATCCAGAACTGGATGACATCGGTTTAGTGTGAAAGGGGAAAGATTTAAAAGGGACCTAAGGCGAAACTTTTTCACGCAGAGGGTGGTGCATGTATGGAATGAGTTGCCAGAGGAAGTGGTGGAGGCTGGTACAATTACAACATTTAAAAGGCATCTGGATGACTATATGAATAGGAAGGGATTAGAGGGACTAAGTGCTACAAAAGACACTTACATTAGTTTAGGATATCTGGTCGGCATGGACAAATTGAACCAAAGGGTCTGTTTCTGTGCTGTAAATCTCTATGACTGTATGTGAGAATGGCAGAACAATGCCAACTGGAAACAACAAACAATCCCACTCCTATTCCTTCCATTTCTTTTATCTTTATTTGTTACTTTCTCTGTCAACATGTTCTCTCATCCCTCCCCCACCCCCCCCCCCAGTGGAACTGTCTGTTTATTCCACAAGGTAAAAACAATGACTGCAGATGCTGGAAACCAGATTCTGGATCAATGGTGCTGGAAGAGCACAGCAGTTCAGGCAGCATCAAGGAGCTTCAGCAAAATCGACGTTTCGGGCAAAAGCCCTTCATCAGGAATAAAGGCAGAGAGCCTGAAGCGTGGAGAGA
>NC_057716.1:11589379-11623047 GCF_004010195.1 Chiloscyllium plagiosum | reverse complement strand
GTTCTGTCCTTGTTACGGTTGGAGGGATGGGGTCTGAGGGTGGAGGTGCGGGATGTGGACGAGAAGATGCATGGGGCAACTTTAACCACATGGGAAGGGAAATTGCGGTCTCTAAAGAAGGAGGCCATCTGGTGTGTTCTGTGGTGGAAATGGTCCTCCTGGGAGCAGATACGGCAGAGGTGGAGGGTCTGTTTACACCATTGTTCTGCTACTCTCACATTCCAATCACTTAATCTGAACTATCAACAACCTTTTTCCCCAAGCACTCCACACTCCCAACCGCCCCCTTGCACCTCAGCTTCTGCCACCCCCCACTATAACATAAATGCTGCCCCGTCCACACTTCACTTCAGCTCTGATGAAGAGTCATCTATACTTGAAATGTTAGCCTGCTCTCTTTCTATTGATACTGTCAGGCTCACTGTGATCACCAACATTTGTTGTTTTCAGTACAGCTTCCAGTATCTGCAGTAATTTGCTCCTACACTAAAAAGTGATTGGTGACTGAATGAGGTTTAAGAGTTTGCTACTTTTATTCTTTTTGTTCCTCCTTTTGGATAATATTGAGAAGTAATAGAAGGATGTAAAAACCGAGAATCAGGCAGTGAAGTGAATATTCTTTCCAGGATGCTATGCATCGTGATATCAGCTGTTAGTATGGTTACATGGTATGGGGCTTTGTGGGCTCCACAATCCAGAGAAGTGTGAGAGGCATACACTTGGGGAAGTCTATCAAGGCAATGCAATCCACAATAAGCAGTAGGATTAGATTAGATTCCCTACAGTGTGGAAAAGGCCCTTCAGCCCAATAAGTCCACACCGACCCTCCAAAGAGTAACCCACAGTCCCATTTCCCTCTGACGAATGCACCTAACACTATGGGCAATTTAGCATGGCAAATTCACCCGACCTGCTCATCTTTGGACTGTGGGAGGAAGCCGGAGCACCCGGAGGAAACCCACACAGACACGGGGAGAATGTGCAAACTCCACACAGACAGTCACCTGAGGCTGGAATCGATCCTGGGACCCTGGTGCTGTGAGGCAGCAGTGCTAACCACTGACCCACCGTGTCACCCTGAGGTAGGGTAGCGTACTGAGTAATTAAGCAAAACAAGAGGACCTTGATGTACATGTCTCCAAGTCCCTGAAAGTGGCTAGGTTGGTGGCATACAGGGCATACAGGATGCCAACTTTTATTAGCTGACGCATAAAATATAATAGATGTGAGCTTATGTTCAAATCATGTAAAATGCTGTTTAGACCACAGCTATGGTGCTGTGTGCAATTCTGGTCACTACACAAGGAAAGTTGTGATTGTACAAGAGCAGGTACAGAGGATTTGGTTTTTGAGGAAAGATTAAATAATGTTTTTATCTTCTTAGAAGCAGAGGAGGCTGAGAGGAGACAAAGTTAAACTTCATAATTACGATGGATCTTGCTGGAGTGGATGCAAGGCCCTAGTTCCCTTGGTTTAAAGATTCATAATCATAGTCATAGAGTCATAGAGATGTACAGCATGGAAACAGACCCTTCGGTCCAACCCATCCATGCTGACCAGATAGCCTAACCTATTCTGTCCCATTTGCCAGCACTTGGCCCACATCCCTCTAAACACTTCCTATTCATATATCCTACCAGCCTCCATCACTTCCTCTGGCAGCTCATTCCATACACATACCATCATCTGTGTGAAAAAGGTGCTCCATAGGTCCCTTTTATTATCTTTTCCCTCTCACCCTAAATCTATGCCCTCTAGTTCTGGACTCCCCCACCACAGGGAAAAGACATTGTCTATTTACCCTATCCATGCCCCTCATAATTTTATAAACCTCTATAAGGTCACTGCTCAGCCTGTGACTCTCCAGGGAAAATAGCCTCAGCCTATTCAGCCTCTCCATTTATCTTAAATCCTTCAACCCTGGCAGCATCCTTGTGAATATTTTCTGAACCCTTTCAAGTTTCATAACATCCTTCTGATAGGGAGAGCAGAAATGCATGCAATATTCCAAAAGTGGCCTAACCAATGTCCTGTACACTTGCAACATGACCTCCGACCTCCCATGCTTAATGCTCTGACCAATAAAGAAAAGCATACCAAATACCTTCTTCACTATCCTATTTACCTGTGACTGAACGTTCAAGGAACTATGAACTTGCACTCTTTGTTCAGCAACACTCTCCAGGACCTTACCAGAGCGCTTAGATTTAAGCAAAGAGAGAACAGGTTTAGATGGAATTCAAGCAGAATTGCTTTCATTCAGAGGTTGGTGGGAGGATGGAACTTACTATCTGAAATGGTAGAAATCACAAAACAGTTAATAAATACTGTGATGTACCTTTGAAGTGTCAAAACCACAAGGCTGTCGAGCAAGACCAGGCAAGTGGGATTAGACTGCATGGCTACTTAGATTAGATTACTTACAGTGTGGAAACAGGCCCTTCGGCCCAACGTGTCCACACCGACCCTCCGAAGCGCAACCCACCCAGACCCATTCCCCTACATTTATCCCTTCACCTAACACTCCGGACAATTAGTATGGCCAATTCACCTAACCTGCACATTTTTGGACTGTGGGAGGAAACCGGAGCACCCAGAGGAAACCCACGCAGACACGGGGAGAATGTGCAAACTCCACACAGACAGTCGCCTGAGGCGGGAATTGAACCTGGGTCTCTGGCACTGCGAGGCAGCAGTGCTAACCACTGAGCCACCGTGCCACCCACTTGCTGGCTGGTGGAGACTGTTCTCGTATGGGTTCATCTGTCTGGCAAGGTCAACCCAGTCTTCATGGTTGTTCTTCAAACAGTATTTATTAATAGTATATCCATGAAGATATTACAGCAGGTATCTTTGCCTGGCACTGTTCTAGTTCCGGTCTTCTTGTAGAGTCTTTATCGCATGACTGCTGGAAGTCACTGACTGGAGGTCAGAGTCTCATTGACATGGTCATTAAACTCTCTCACTGCATGGACGGAATGGACCAAATGTCCTGCTTCCACACAGTTAAATTTCGAGTTCTTTCCATCTTGAGGCCAGCCGCATGCATTGGCTTGAGGATCACGCTGGCCATTAAATCAGAATTCCAAGCTACAGCTCGGCTTTCTATGCCCAGACAGTCTGGAGTGGTGTTGGAATATTACATCTTCCGACTCAGAAGTAGATACATTGCCACTGCATCAAAGTAACTCTCCAAGATGAAATGTTTTCAGTGCCGGAAATGAAACACTCAGAATCAGATACTGGTGGCAATTGTACATCTGGTGAAGTAGGGAGTAAGAATCATATTGGACTCAAAACAGTAACCCTGTTTCTCTCTCCACACATGCTGCCATACCTGCTGAGTTTCTCCATTACTTTCTGTTTTTATTTCCTACTTTCAGCATTCACAGTATTTTGCTTTTTTGCTAGAGAGATAAGAATCTCTTTGTACTTCAACCTCAAAGTCAGAATTCTGCTCAACCATTCAGAATCATTCTATTTCTCACATTCACTATTCTGTAGTTGTCGGAATGAATGTTATTAATGGTTTAGTAATTAGCACTGCCGGCTCGCAGTGCCAGGGACCCAGGTTTGATTCCGCCCTTGGGCAGCTGTCTGTGTGGAGTTTGCATGTCCTCCCTATGCCTGCGTAGGTTTTCTCTGACTGCTCTGGTTTCCTCCAATAGTCCAAAGGTGCACAGGTTAGATAGATTGGCCTTGCTAAATTGGTCATTATGTCTGGGGAATTGTAGGTTAAGTGGACTAGCTATGGGAAATACAGGGATGGGACGAGTCTGGATGTAATGATCTTTGGAGAGTCGGTGTGGACTTGATGAGCTGAATGGCCTGCTTTCACGCTGTAGGGGTTCTAGATTCTGGCCTCCTGTGCACTTGTATCCTACAGCTGCTGGAGCATAGCTACAAAACAGCATAATGTGATCAGTAACAATGCTTACTAATTTTGCTGCAATTAGATTACAAATGGTAATTCACATGAATCAATGCACAAAGCTAAAGGCTTCTCAGCAACTTAAGAAGGATGGATGATTGCCATGTCAGTAAACTAATGGCTCTTTACTATCTCGTACTTTTCAGGTAAATTTTATCTTGTTTGTAAATATTGTTCGGGTTCTGGCTACCAAGCTTCGTGAAACAAATGCTGGGCGATATGATGCAAGAAAACAGTACAGGTAACTTCCTGTATCAACCCATTGTTAAATCTGGATGAACTTTGATTGATTTTGGTATTGGAAGATGTTCAGTCAGTTGAGTCTGGGCCAATTTTAACCAACAGCAATCCAGTTAGCCTTGTTCCCGGCTCTATTCCCATATCCCTGCAATATTTTCTCCTTCAAGTATTCACCTAATAACTTTTTGAAGCTGTGACTGAATTTATTTCCATTGCTGCAGTTGGCAGTGCATTTCAATCATAACCAGTCTTTGGTTAAATTGTCTCCTCACTTTGTTGCAGTCCTTTGCCAAACATCTTAAATCTCGTGTTGTAGCATCTTCAGTCATCGGAAACTGGGCTGAAATTTATCAGAAATTGGTTTCATGAACGATTTTTCTCCATGAGTTCTATTGTGTTTCCTCACGCTGTCCTCCACAGCTTGCCTCATTAGCTATGCATCCCATCTCTATGGTACCTGGCTCACGCTATCTTCATTTCAGTAATGGCAGAATTACTCACCATTGCTGAGGCCTTCCTGTTTAACGTCCTCCTTGACAGCTTATCATCTGTCATAGACAAGGTGCTGGAATCCATTATTAAGGGTATTATTGGCATTTAGAAAATTGTATGTGATCAGGCTCAGACAACATGACATTGTGAAAGGCAAATCATCTTTCATTAGGTATTTTTTGACCTTTATTCAAGGTCCTTTATTCATGGTGAATAAAGGAGAACTAATAAATGTGGTGTACTTGGATTTCCAAAAGGCATTTGTGAAAGTGCCACATCAAAGGTTGCTGCGCAAGATAAGAACACAGGGTGAAAGGGGAAACATGCTAGCATGAATGAAACATTGATTAGTTAAACAGGAAGGATAGAGTAAGGTTAATGGGTCCTTTTTTGGGGATTGGTAAACTGTAGCTAATGCATTACCACAGGGATCAATGCTGGGTCTTATTTACAGTCTAAATAAATCATTTGAATGAGGGGTGTAAGTATTAGACAGCTAAATTTGCTGATGACACCAAGATGGATAGGAAATTAATTTGTATAGAGAGTATGCAAAAGGGGTATAGGCAGGTTACACAGTAGGCAAAAACATTGGCAGATGAAGTACAATGTAGATAAATGTGGATTTGCCCAACTTGCTGAAAGGATAGAAAAACAGTGTACTGTTTAAATAGAGTGAGACTGCAGGACTCTATGATATAGAGGGATCTAGTTATCCTGATACATGAATCACATGGAAAGTGATTAGGAATGTCAAATGGAGTGTTGTCATTTACTCTCAGAAAAATTAAATGTAAGGAGAAGGAAATGTTGCTTCTGTTATTCAGAGCTTAATATTCTGGAGTATTATATAGTTTTATCTTCTTATTTGAAAAAAAACTTAAGAAAATTTACAAGATTCATTTCAAGGATGAAGGACTTATTTCATGAAGAAAGGTTGTACAGACTGCATGTAGACCCAATATAGTTGGAAGAGTGAGAGGTGATCATATTGATACATAGAGGGAATGGTTAGAGTGGCTGTTGGGAAGATGTTTCCATTTGTATAGGAGATGAAAACTAGGGGAAATAGTTTAAGAGTATGATGTACCCTCTTTTAATACAAAGTTGAGGGGATTTTGCTTTTATCTCAAAGGATCATTAGAGTGTGGACACCTATTGCCTGAAATGTATGAGATATGTGAATGAAAGAAAAGTTAGCTCTGTTTATCAAAATTATAGTTTGGAACTTTGTAGTGCGGTAAGAATGCATTCTCAACTTGCTGATATAAAGCCATCAGAGGAATCGTAATTGGAGGGCAGATTAGTTTAGATTGATTAAGGGGCAATATTGACTGAAATAGGGGAGCAGGTTGCACTTCTGCCCTCTTGAGAGAAGCGCATATGAAGCCAACATAGAAAGTGAGATAGGTGATCAATTTTTTAAGTAATGTTTTTATTAATAAATCCAGACAATATAAATGTTGTAGGTGCTGTGCTGTGAAAAACCTTCAGCTGATACTAATGTTGTGACGCCACGTGAAACCAGATTTGGAATCCTGAGATACAGTATTCTTTTTAAAGGACTGAATTAACGTCGGTTCGCTGGGTTCTGGGGCAAAAGTCAAAAAGAGTCAAAACTGGGTTTAGCGTCGTCTTGCAATAAAAAGAAATGAAAAGATCAGTGTTCATTATAAATAAATATAAGGATGATTGCACAGGAAGAAAGGAGTTTACTGTGGCTCATTTAGATAGGCCCAACCATGAATAAACTGACGTTTATTAAATTTCAAACAAAAACTCTTTTATTCATAAAAGTTCTTAAATGGGGAAGGTTAAGTTGTTTAATTGTATTTTAATTTGTTTTTACATTTATTTATTATTTAATGTATGGTACATGCACTTTTTTCTTCTTTCTTCATTGCATAAATCTGTGAACCTAAGCTCAATTTTATTCGCTTTCTTTCTATTTTGCTCTTTATTTTAAGTCCCTTCCTCGAGCAGATATTTTGTTGGAGTTCTTTAGCATTATTCTCTCTAATGGGATTATTGATTAATAACATATTAATAATTAGGAATTAATCATTTTTCAAAGTCCGCACCAAAACAACTCAAAATATTCTCTAATTTTAGGAATGTATTTAAAAGCACTTTTGGTGTTCCTGTGTTTTGTAGCATTTTCTGGACCCTAGGTTTCTCACACTTTGGGCTAGAATTTTCTGCAAAGCATGACAGCATTTCTTCTGTGCTCTCCATTATGAATGTGAAAATTGAACAACAATATCTGGTAATCAAGAGATGTGGATAGGGAATCACCAAAAACCAATAATCGATTCATACCTGTCTGCTGTTAACTTTACAAAAATGACTTCTCGCCTCCCCGAGATTTTCATGTAGATGTTCCGAAGCAGATTAATTACCTGGAATGCTCACTGGTAGGAAGAGTATTTTTTTTTTTCAAGTGTGCTGATTTAAATGGGGGAAGACTTGGCCCCAATTTGTTCAGATTGGCAAACGCATGAGAGTAGTTGGAGAGTTGAATTTGAATTGGCAGCACTGACTTCAAATCAGCCTTGTATACATCAGGTTACGCTGCATAAGACTAGTGGTCAATGGGTGCACACTCATGCTACCCCCTTGCTATTAGAAATAACTCTGCACATTTCTGACTATTTTCTGAGCCTTTTGCACCACATATTGATTTCAGGCAATACATGATCAATTTGACTTAACTGATCTCAAAATCCTAAAGGAATGGAAGCTTATCTTAAACCCAAGCTAAATCCAATGAAGCACAACAATTTGTGAAATCTTTCTCAGGCCTTGAGGAGTTGCATGCAATGATTTAATTGAGCAACCTTGCATTCCTGAAATCTGTGTGTGTGTGTGTGTGTGTATAGAAAATGGTGTCGGAAATGTGTTCAGTCACTTCTGACAGGAAAGGGGAGGCATGTGCATAGACCTGATGACCACTAGTCACATACATAGCAAACTCTACCAAACCCCAGTATCTCATAGCATAATCCATTTAGTTACTTTGGTGAAGGTGGCTCACACCCACCTTCTCAAGTGCAATTAGCTATGGGCTATACACATTAGCCTTGCCATTGAAGCCCACATCCTTGTGGAGTTGAAAAACAAATAGAAAAGGAGCAGTTTCTTTAAAAGAGCTTTCAAATTCTGTGAAAAAAATCATATGAACTCTGCTTTCCCTCCACAGAGGCTACCAGTCATGCTGGGTCTCTGGAGCAATTTCTGTTTTTGTTTCAGATTTCCAGTATCCAGCAGTCGTTAATTTTGTCACAAAAAGTGAAGGCCTTGGTGTGTCAGCACTAGGATTAGCAAGGAGGTTTTTGGGTGAAACTTGGATTTGGGATGAGGAGTTTGATATGATAATGCTGAATGGAACAGAGAAAGGTGCTTTAAGGAGCACGATAAAGCAGAAGGTAAAACGAAATAGGTTGAGGTTGTATTTGGCAATAATAGCTATGCCACCATCTCAGTGCTTAAGGTGGGACCAATAGTTGATGTAACAGGCCATAACTGAACCTCTTTGAGGCAGAAGAAATCACCAGCTGTGACCATGCTATGACAATATAATGAGCCACTGTTAAACCGTGGACAGCAAAGACTTTTATTGACAAAGGAAACAAATATTCTAGCAAGATGTGGAGAAGGACAATGATTACAGTCCCACTACCAGGATCAGGGTGGCAACAGACTGATTTTCAAGTAATATTGCAATCATTTTATTAATGACAGCTATAATTTCTCTTTTTAAGAAAACTAGCCAAGTCCACCTTAGTGCTTGTGCTCGTGTTTGGAGTGCACTACATTGTATTTGTTGGTGTGCCACACACGTTCACTGGATTAGCATGGGAAATACGGATGCATTTTGAACTATTCTTCAACTCATTTCAGGTGAGGTTATTAATATCTTTTTAATAGACCAAACTAATAAGTGGTGAGTTATTGAGTTCCCGTCCCAGCTCAGTTAGATTATCAATCAGTAAAAGTACAGTAGCTGACCTCAGTGCATTTTTGTTGCTGAAGGAGATTTTTAAGATCTTGCATTTAACACAATAACTTTAATGGAGAAAAGTATCTAAGTGTTTGCAGAGATTTAAAACAAAAATTAGTAATCAGATTTGATTGGACATACCAGTATAAATCATGGGATTAGGTTACACTTATTCCAAATCAAGCAATGTAAATTTACGATATTCAGTGTAGTCACAAAACTGGAGCAGAGCACAGAATGTTTTTCCCTAATTTCCACATCTTCAATTTGTCATTGTAAATACATATGAATGAGTAACTGACCAACACTTACTGCATGATAAAATAAAGCTATCGTTTCACTTCAGATGTGAATAAGAATTAAATTGAATTCAAATTTGTGTTAATTCTAATACAAAGCATCTAAGTATATTATATACTGGAAAGCCTTCCTGTCATTTGTGTGTATAAATGTGAAAATACATTCAGACAATATTGTACTGATTTGCATTTCCAATTATAGCTCATAGGATCATGATTCTGAGGGCAAAAGAAATTTTTAGCAGTACTCATGAACTCATTTTTTCAAAAAGCTATACTTCTTTCAACACTATACATGTAGATTCCAGAAGTTGCTTGACCTTAAGATATAGAAGCAGAATTAGGCCATTCGGCCCATTGATTCTGCGCAACCATTCGATCTTGACTGATATTTTTCTCAACCCCATGCTCCTGGCTTCTCCTGTAACCCTCGACTCCTTTACTAATTGGTTTTGCCACTATTACCAACAAAAACCCAGATCTATAAAGTTATCACATGGATATTCCCATTAGTTGACCAGGAGAAAAATGACTAAGACAAAATAATAATGTCTTTTAACATTTTTGTTGATTGGAAAATTGCAGAAAGGAAAAACAGGATGTTTGACTGTCTGGATCATTTGTAGCTGGGGAGGAGGTAGTGGGTGAATGAGAATTGGAGGGATAGGAAGTAATGAAATTGAAAACTCCAGTGATATGTACAACCAGACTTATCAATTCAATCCAAATATCATGTCCACCATACCATTCCTCATCATCCTGTTTTGAAAATGGATCCTCAAAACTCTGGAACCCTACCTTTCATGGTTTACAAAGGTATAAATTACACAACACCAGGTTATAGTCCAATAGGTTTATTTGGAAGCTCTAGCTTTCGGAGCACTGCTCCTTCATCGGATAGTTGTGGGACAGTGCACCGAAAGCTAGTGCTTCCAAATAAACCTGTTGGACTATAACCTATTGTTATGTAATTTTTAACTTTGTCCACCCCAGTCCAACACTGGCTCCTCCAAATCTTTCCTGGTTTAAGCAGACGAAGGAATTTCAGATGTACATTAATGAACTGGTTTTCAATTGAAAGTGTATGATTTTCAGGATTGTGTTTTGAGATGGAACCCACTCCTTTTCCTGAAAGTGAAACAGATGTCAACCAAATCTAATCTTACCTTTGGGGTATCGCAGTAGGTCCAACCTCACTGTCCCGCAAGAAAAGTCAAAGAGATATTGAAATGCAACGGTTTAGTCTTTCCTGGCTTTGTAACTTCTTCGCTTGGGTGAGAAAGTCAGAGTAGATTAACAACTGGAGCCAGCAACTGAAAGAACAGTGCAGGACACCATTAGACAATAATAGATTTTAAGAGACTCTGGCACATCAGGCAGATAACCTCCTCATTTCCTCAAAAGAGCATTCTTTTTGAGCAAATAGTGTGCGTTTGCCATGTACGCTGCTGGCACATCTGAAATTGATGCAGTACTATGCTATAGATGTACCCACTCCCAAGACATTCACATGCACTATTTCCTACTGCCACAAGCCTGCTGTTTCCTCCTCTGCACTGAGGTACTAACTCTAAGACAAGAAATGGCTGATTGGCCCTGTGCAGTGAATTGTGTAATTGATGAGATGTAAATATATTCAAATTGGACTGATGGTGAGAATTTGACCTTTGCATGTAAGGAGGGATGGAGTTTTTCTCAACAGGGAAAGTCTGGTGTTTGGATTCTTACCCTATTAAGTCACAATGCTCACCATTGTCCTAGCTTCCCTGGGGAGAAAATATTATGTCCAAAGTCTTCCTGATGGGATAAAAATTGACTTAAGACAATACAGCTCAATCAGAAAAATTATTTACAGTAGGGATCAGGAAATTACACCTGACATTGATGAGGTGCTAACAGAGAGCAATGTGATCTTTCAGCAAATGTGGCCAAATGATAAAAATAGCCATCATACAGGAAGGGAGAAGATAAAATATTTTATTTTCATTATGTCATCTCAAAATGTTGTTTTTGTTCAACACACACTGATATTAAGAAATTTTTTTAAATATGCAACTTCCTCTGAAAGTATTAGTCATATATATTTTGATTGTGTTTACATTAGCAACAAATGTATAATCTTCCAAATCTCAGATGTTGATATTTGATAAGTCATGCTGTATTCTGGGAATTTATTTCAGTATATCATTTTATATTTTAATGTATACATTTTGTTTTATTTAAATGGAGAGGGTATAATATATTTTAACATCTGGAATTTGATTATATTGTCTCCACTACTGCCCTCACAGTTGGGAAGGTGAAAATAAAATTAGTACTACAAAAGCTGCTTGCATTTGTACACAGTGGCTGTACTCAGACCCAACAAGAATTAAATGTATTGGCAGACAAAAGCTCTATACATGAATGTTGATTGTTGCTATCATGGAAAATGTCAGTGAAAACTATATATGCTGCTTTGAGACATGTAAAGTCATCATTTGTCACAGAAATGGGAGATATACAGTAAGTAGAAAGTACTGTTTCTGGACTGTACTACATTAGAGAAAAGACTGCAAGAAACATACCCAGTATTGTGTTCAGATTGCTTTATCTGGTCTGAATATATCAGTTAATAATCTAATTTTATGTTCAAATATGCTATTTGTTTCACTCAACATGGACAAATGACTTACTCTGTGTACTATTCTGTAGCAATCTTATAAATGTGCTCATGATTACAAACAGGGGAAATTTTCCCTTTATGTCCTGTACACCAAACAAAATTCATAATTTTGGAGCCTTGAGACATGCTCTGAACAGGCCATAGAGATTGAGGAACCTTTAGTTGGGATTTCCTAGGAATATGCTTGCAATCCACTGCTTCACATTCACCAGAAATGTGGCATTTGGAATTGGAGTAGATCAATTGCTCCTTGACCTTGTTATTCCATTCAATTAGATCAAGCCTTATTGGATGCCATTTCTTGTGTCTATTTTTCCAAAAGTTAATTCATTCAGAAAATTTGTGAATATTATACAAACATTTCAACTTGAGGATTTACAAGCAAATTTCACAAGTAGAATTGTAGCAGTCTTCATATTTGGGAAATATATCCCAAATCAGATATGCACTGGATACCCTTGTCTAAAAGCAGGTAGAGAACGACAATTGTCCTAGCTTTCATAGTACCTTAGGGGGACAGAATTCTGAATTTCCACTGGAGTGAGAAACAATTCCTGATTTTGCTCCTGAATGTACTACTTCTAATTTTCGGGTTTATTTCTCCCTATCCACATTAATGCAAATGATTAGGGTTTATTCCTTAAGGAAATAATGCTTGAGCAGGAGGATCTAATAAGAAAAAAGCCTTAGTTGAAGCCTTTTTTGCAGAGCATTCCAGAATTGATAGTCTGCTACTTCAATTGTCAAATAAGAAAGTACACCAGTTTAAATTTATCTGTTTTCTCGATGTTCTCATGCAGAAATTCCTGCAATTCTCGTTTGATAGAAATTTTCAATCAGTAGAAAGACAAAAAGTACCATAGGGCGTAGCATTTTATTGTCTTGCGAAAATATAAAACTATCATAATACCAAAGCAATGGCTGTGCATAGTTCAAATTTCCATAAATCTTGTTTTAAAATTGGATTTTTAAATTACTTTGCTGTTTTAATTTCTGATTGCCTTATCCATGTCACATATTTTATGTCTTTCCAAATATATCTGTTCCTTTCAGGGATTCTTTGTTGCGATTATCTACTGTTTCTGCAATGGAGAGGTAAGCCATTCTTCTACTTTGAAAAACTACCAACCAAGATTGAATTGCTCATATATTTTACAGCAGAAGTTCTTAGTTTCCCCACACCTACGCTTACAATGGAACCATCAAAGGTTCAACTTGCCTGACAATGTGCTTGAGCTTCACAAAACAGTCAGAAGAATAAGACCATCTCGTTCTAGCTTTTATCATTTGAAGTGACATTCCAGGGGATATTTGGCATAAATAGAACAGAAAGTTAGGAAGTTGCAACACAATGCCTGAAGTTACAGAGAGGCATATTTAAGGACTGGAATATTTGAAAATTGCTGTGTGCAAAAATCCAGGAAATGGGTTTCATGAACTGCAGAGACGAGAGTAGAGAGTGAGAATGGAAGCTTAGGTGCACAACAAAGTTCAAGGCTGGTCTAAAAGTAGTAAAGGTATTTAAGACAGGAGTTAAAATGAAATCAGCGAAGAGATTGCAACTCATGGTCGCTTGAAACCAAAGCTGCAGAAAGGCTGAAAGATATGCCCTATTAAATCTCAACAGCAGAAATTTTACTGCTAAAGTATTTCAAATGATCACAAAATGACTAAGGATCATTTGGCCTTCCATCTAGGAAGTGTCTTGCACCTTTCATTTAATCGTTTCCCAGGATTTCGGATTATTGCCTCACGTTCTATGCAAAAAGTATGTGGATCACTGTGCGAGGAACCATTCCAAAACTTACTTCTTATGTTTATAATCAGTTCCAACTATCGTGATTTGACCTGAAATATATCCTGTACTTAAAATGCTATATACATTTATAAGAATAAAATTATCCTTTTTCTGGAATTTAATGAGACACAAATAAACCTGAAGCTCGAAAGGGCAAAGGCTTTATCTACCGTAAAAGACAGCCTTAGTCAGCAGTAAAGGTACAAGACAACAGAAAACGATTTAAATAAACATATAAAATGCAAGAAAATCCCCGTAGATTCTGGTAAATTGAAATGATACAAAGAATATCAAAGCATGGCAGTAAGATAAGAGCTATAATAATGGAAAATGTAAAGAAATGCACAAGGGATATCAGAATCAATACCAAAGGTGACAATTATGTGAAGTCAAATAGGATGTTCAAGAGCAACATGATTCCCTTGGAAGCTGGCAACAGTGATATTAGTCCGAATCATATGATCTAAATCAGAAACCCTACTTCTGACACCAATCAGACAAAATATACTTACTTACCTCACTACAAATTCTCCATAGGCACTGCTTGTCTTCCTGAGTATTTCTAGTACTTCATTTTTATTTCAGATTTCTATAATTTGTCTCAGTAACACAAGTCTGTGGTTGTATTCAGTGGAGTTTTAAAAGTTAAGATGTGATTTGATTGAAGTTTTTGAGACATTAAGGAGTACAGATTAGGGTGCCTGGAAAATATCCCTCTCTGTTGCTGGGAAATTTTAGCTGGAGGATTCTGCCATTTTATGAGTGAAGTTTAGAACCTCCCCTGAAATTGTAAAATACTATTGATACTGAAAATATGAAATTAAGGCAAAATGCTTGAAAAACCCAGCAGGTCAGGCAGTACCAATGGAGAGAGAGGCACAGTTAATGTTTCACATCAAGAACCTTTTTGCAGTTATATGAAGTTAGGTCAGAGATCTACAATAAACTCATTAAATGGCAGAAGGGGCTAAATAGGTTAAGAGTTCCACTCCTGTTCCTATGTACATTTTATTATCTTACACAGCTGTTAAATTGCTGAGTTATTAATTTTAAGTCTATTTCTCAGGCAACTCCTTTCAATTCTGGAAGCGTACAATTTTCCTGTCTTTTTCTCCTAACTGAATCTGATAATCATGGAATGAGTCCAGTGGCTCTTCTCTGAATTGGTCACAATATTCATCTCCTTGGTGACTGAGTCCAATGTGTGGTCTACCCAGAGTATGGCACTGTTTCAGTGTGACTTCTGCAGAACTCTCTATTGTATGTATAAATTCAACATAATCTGTTTACTTCAATGATTGTGACTCCACCATGATTAGACACTTTGAATTTTGAAAGTATCTAAACCTCAAGATTTTTAAAAATATATTATTAGCTCATTCACTGCCAGTCATGAAGTCTTTACATTTTTCTTTTGTCTGCTGCTACATGTCATGCTCTGCCCATGTCTTTCTCACTTTGTAGGTGTTGAATAATGCAGTGCAACCCAATTCAAATGTCCTTCACAGGTTTGTATTCAAGGTGAATTTAATCAAAGAACAAAGAACAATGCATCACAGGAACAGGCCCTTCAGCCCACCAAGCCTGTGCCGATTCTTAATCCTTATTTGGACCCACTACTTATTCCCATATGCCGTTTCTAGCCCTCTATTTGCCTCCCATTCATGTCTGTAAGATATGCCTTAAACATTGCTAATGTGCCTGCATCCACCACCTCTGCTGATAGTGCATTCCAGGCACCCACCACCCTCTATGTGATAAATTTTCCCTGCACTCCTCCCTTAAACTTTACTCCACACACCTTAAACCTGTGCCTTCTTGTAGTTGACCTTTCCACCCTAGGAAAAAAAGTTTCAGATTATCCACTCTATCCATGCCTCTCATAATTTTGTAGAAAGCCATCAGGTCACCCCTCAGCCTCTGCCTTTCCAGGGAAAACAATCCAAGTTCATCCACTCTCTTCTCATACTTAAAACCCTCCAGACCAGGCAACATCCTGGTAAACCTCTGCACCCCCTCCAAAGCATCCACATCCTTCTGGTAGTGTGACAACCAGAACTACACACAATATTCGAAATGTGGTCTCAATGAAGTTTTACACAGCTGTAACATAACTTGCCAATTTTTTATATTTTATGCCCCAGACGATGAAGGCAAGTTTTCTATCTTGACTGGCTTATTCACCAGTGTTACCACTTTCAGGGATCTGTGGACCTGTATGCCCAGATACCTCTGTATGTCAATGCGCCTAAAGGTTCTGCCATTTACTGTATAAATCGCATCTGAATTTAATCTCCCAAAACACATTACCTTGCATTTGTCCGGATTAAACTTCATTTATCATTTCTCTGCCGAAATCTGCAATCTATCTATATCTACTGTATCCTTCTCACTATCTGCAACTCCACCAATTTTTGTGTCATCTCCAAACTTACTAACCAGACCACCTATATTTTCCTCCAGATCATTTATATATTTTACAAACAACAAAGGTCCCTGCACTGATCCCTGTCGAACTAGGTACTGATCTCCTTTCTGAAAAGTACCCTTCCAGCACTACTCTTTGTTTTCTATCACCAAGCCAGTTCTGTATCCATCAAACCAGCATAGGCCAGATCCCATGAGACTCTAACTTTTGTACCAGCCTGCCATGAGGTACCTTATCGACTGCCTTACTAAAGTCCATTTAGACAATATCCACTGCCCTTTCCTCATCAATCATTCTTGTCAACTCCTCAAACAATTCAGCCAAGTTGATGACATATGTCCTTCCTCACACAAACCTAGGGATAGGTGCCACCTAGGTTTGCTGCCTAGGTTTGCTGCCTAGGTTTGCTGGACTAACAAGTCCATTCTCTTCCAAATATGAATAAATCCTGTCTATCAGTGCCTTCTCCAACAGCTTCCCCACCACTGATGTCAGGCTAACCAGCCTATGGCTGCCTGGATTATCTCTGTTTCCCTTCTTAAACAGAGGAATAAAATTGGTATTCTCCAGTCCTCTGGAACTTTGCCCGAGGGCAAAGAGGATACAAAGGTATCTGCTAAGGCCCCAGCTATTTCTTGCCTTGCCTCCCACACTATCCAGGGATAGATCCTATCTGGCCTGGTGTCTTGTCTACCTTAATGACTTTAAGACATCCAATTCTTCCTCCTTCGTTATGTTGACCTGCCTGCAAATTTTCAGACACCTTTCTCTAATCTCAACATTCCTCATGTCCCTTTCTTTGGTGGATATCAGCATAAAGTATTCATTAAGGATCTCACCCATTTCCTCTAGCTCCACACACAACCTCCCTGCTTTACCCTTGAGTGGGCCTAATCTTTGAAGAGAAAGTGAGGACTGCAGATGCTGGAGATCAGAGCTGAAAATGTGCTGCTGGAAAAGCGCAGCAGACCAGGCAGCATCCAAGAACAGGAGAATCGACGTTTCGGGCATAAGCCCTTCTTCAGGAATCCTGAAGAAGGGCTTATGCCCGAAACGTCGATTCTCCTGTTCCTTGGATGCTGTCTGGCCTGCTGCGCTTTTCCAGCAACACATTTTCAGCTCTGGGCCTAATCTTTCCCTAGCTACTCTTTTTCTCTGAACATACGTACAAAATGTCTTGGGATTCTCCTTAACATTGCTGGCCAAGGACATTTCATGGGTCCTTTTAACCCTCTTAACTTCCCATTTGAGATCCTTCCTACTTTCTCTATATTCTTCAAGGATTTCATCTGTTTTTAGTTGCCCAGGCATTAGGTATGCTTTTGTTTTGACTGTGTTGATAATTTCCCCTGTTATCCAAGGTTCCCGAGTCCTGCCATTCCTGATTTTCATTTTCACAGGAACATACCTGTCCTGCATGCTAATCAACTGGTCTTTAAAAGATTCCCACATGTCAGATATGGATTCGCCTCAAATAGCTGCTCCCAATCCACATTCTCCAATTCTCACCTAATTTGGTTATAATTGGCCTTCCCTCAAGTTAACACCTTCATCAGAAGTCCTCTCTCATCGTTATTCATAAGTAACAAAAAATGTATGGAATTACGATTGCCATTCAGAAAATGCTCCCCCACTGAAACTTTGATCACTTGGCCGGGCTCATTTATCAATATAAGGTCCAGTATGGCCCCCTCTCTCATTGAACTATCCTCATGCTGTTTCAAAAACTCCTCCTGGACACACCTAACAAATTGTTCCCCATCCAAACCCACAGCACTAAGGGAGTCCTAGTCTGTGTGCGTGTGTGTGTGTAGGGGGGGGGGATTAACGTCAGCCACCACAAAAATCCTGTTATTTTCACATCTTTTCAGAATCTGACTACGTGGTTCTTCCTCTATCTCCCGCTTGCAGATGGAAGGTTTGTAGTACAATCCCAGCATTGTGAATGCACCCTTCCTATTCCTGTGCTCTGCCCATAATGCTTCACTGCACGATCTCTCTAGGGTGTCATCCCTCAGCACTACTGTGATATGCTCCTAACCACTAATGCAGATCTCCACCTCTTTTGCTTCCAAAATTAATTAAGTTTCTGAACCCAGATCCTGGATATAAATTGAAATCAGTACAAGTACAAATAACTTGTGTAATGATTCTGTGATGCATTCATCTCAATGTTACCACATAGCTGCATTATAAAATCAACATTCTTACAACTGTATCCAGATTATTGAAAGCTTTTTGTGCCTTTTATAGAGATTTTGAAGTTTTTCCAAATTACTATGATTGAAGGCTCCCATGTGCAATTAAAAAGTAGGAATTGATTTGGTTTTAATATTATTGAATATTATCTATTTAACTAAAGGTTCAAACTGAAATCAAAAAGACATGGACAAGGTGGCACCTTTCACTAGACTGGAATGGGAAGGCGAGCTGTGGGACTTACCGATATGCCTCAGCATTAACCAACCTGACCAACAGTACCGCCAGTCAGGCACAGGTCAATGCACGCACATCATTATTAACTCGAAAATTTCTTAAGAATGAGGTTAAACAGGAAAACAGCCATCTGATTCTACCTGGGTATGTAAGAAGCAACTCTGATCCAGAGAGCTTACAGCCGTCTATTCCTGAAGAACTCAATGAAAATGAGGAAAACCTTGATGATGTAATTTATCTTAAAGAATCATCAAAGGCTGTTCTTGAGGCAAACATTGAACATGAAGAAGCAGTTTAAAAGGACAATAAGGCTATAATGAAGTGAACATTTGCTCCATTGAAATTCTTGTACAAGAAATCTGTGTTCTTTGTGATGAAACAAAAGACTCGGATCCCAGGAACTTTGCATTCTAGCACTGCCACACTATTCATTTATTTTCATTTACCTATGAAAGCTCTGCGGTCAATTAAGAATGTCAATACATATTGATTACTGTACAGTTCAAATTGTGTCTAATTAATATCTTGCCATACTGTATCTGACATGAACTGGGCTGCTTCTGATTTGTGTGGGAGACCAAAGTTAGATTTCAAGTTCCAGCCCTTTCCCCTGTATTTTGTAAAATAAAAACACAGATCCAAAGGCAATGAGTTTGGATCCTGCTGGAAATACAAATGCAGCTTCTTCATGAGAGCATTCTCTGGTTGAGAAAGAGATATTTTCATCTGAGAATTCCTAAGAAGTGAATGTTAGAAAATAACGTCAGCATGCAGTCCTTTTTCTGTTGGTATCATCTGCCGGATGTGGCCAGAATTTTCGCTGCATCTTTCCTGGGGGGTAACTCGAGGATTCATGGGGGTTGGTATGGGGTTTGCATTTGTTGCAACTTGGGGTTTGCAGCACCAATGGCTTGATTTGCTAATTTAAAGGCAGACTCTGCCAGAAGCTAAGGCTGCTTGACAGGCCACCTAATGCAGCTAAACATCTCTCTATTCATCCCCATCTCATCTGTGACCTTAGATGAGCTGGAAAATGAACCATCTTTGACCCCTGGGCTGATTGCAATTTGTTTCTGCTCACATGACCCACCAGATGTTGATCCCTAAGTCTATTTAGATGCTCGGTGCAGGTAGTTGAAGTAGAGCAAGTGTCTGTTTTAACTTGCCCCATTTTAAATCATTCCACTTTGCGATGGGGTCAGATTTTGCTGGAACTGTCAAGAATTTCACTCCAGTGATGGTCTAATGCAGGATCACATGACTAGATTTTCACCTTTCGGAGTGGCCTCTCCCACATTTGCACATCGATCCTCCTTCCCCTCACTGATCCGTCCTCTCTCCCCTGCTGATGCTTGCTCTGTCTCACTGCTTCCTCTCCTCCCTTCTATCCTCCAACCAACCGACCCACCCTCTTACCAGCCATCCCATCTGACAGTCTCTTTCACCACCAACACACACAGCCTCACTCCCTGATCATTCAAACCCCCCTTAACATCAGCTGCTACTGATGTTCTCTCTAGCCACCTTTTCCAGCCAGCAATTTACCTCCACCCTGCAGCCCTGCAATACTCTAAACTGGTATCGGTCTGAAGATGCTCTTCCTGCCCCTCGCTGCTCATCTCCCAAGCTAACACTCTCAGCGAAGTTTCAGGAGAGGGAAGAGCTGAGAATGGACCTGGAGGGTTGTGGGTGCAAAGTGGGCTGCAATTGCTGTTTCTTTTTTGCTGAGCACAATCAGGAATGAATGCAAGGGTCAGTGTGTGAGACAGATAGAAAACATATAGAACAAATTGGTATATTTCCTTTTATATTTTTAATTTTTAAAAACAAAAATCATCTTCAAGGAATTCAGCCCATGTGAAATATTTCAACTTACAGGCTATACTATGCGTTTCTGATTAGAAAGATCCTACAGACCTCACTTTAGCTTGTAAATTAGTTATGATGGAAAAATTGGATTCACTTAAAGTCATTTCACTTAAAGTTGCGCCTTTCAGGAAGACTATAATCTTTGGTAGGGACTTACCCAGTCTGAGCATCATTATCATGTGGCACAGGATCCCCATCTTCAGTTGCATTCTCGTATCCTCCGTGGGCTGCCACGGAAGGCAGTCCTTGAGTTTCTGAAAGCAGGAACTCAGAAGCGAGGTGAGATGGGGTGGAAAACAAGAGGTCTGAAGGTCACTCATCATGCCATCTAATGGGATATAAGGCTGCTTGGAGTTGAGACAAGTTACCAGACAGGAGAATGCTACCATCCTCCAAGTTGTCCGCGATGTCAGATTCCATCAGCCCCATCACAGTCAATCCCAAGAAGCGAAGAGCTCAGATGATATGGGCATCCTTGTATCCAACTGCGTTTCTTCCAATCTTGATCATTAAGAGACATTTGAAGGCAGAATGTCAGTGGTTGTGTGGTGCTGTGTTTGGGTGATGCCCCTGTCTTAGCTGAATACTCAGATATATACATAGAAATAGTGAGAGTGAGTTTTTAGAAGATTTGTAGCTCAAGTTGAGGTTCTGGATGTAGGTTTTCTCACTGAGCTGGAAGGTTAGTTTTTCAGACGTTTCGTCACCATACTAGGTAACATGAGGAAGGACACCACTTCAACTGGGAAAACACCTAGGACAAACCAAACGAAGACACATAGGAAAATTCTTAGCATGGCATTCCAACCAGAACTCTCTCAACAAATACACTGACTTGGATCCCATTTACCACCCTCTGAGAAAAAGAACAGGAAATGACATCACCATAGGAAATAATGTCACCACTGGAAATAATATTACCAACCCAAAGACATCCAAACACATAGATAGAAAGCAGACTACACCACCAGTGCTTCACCCGGAGGCTCACTGAAGATGTTACATAGTTTGGAGACAAAACATCTGAAAACGAACCTTCCAGCTCAGCAAGCAAACCTACATCGGGAGAAATAGTGAAAATTGGCTCTAGGGCTGGTAACCACCAGCAAAGCTTTGGAGTAGTCTAGAACTGCAAAAGTGTGGATGTTTGTATCAGCAGCTGATCTGTGTCAGACAATGTGATCAAGATAGAAGCAGAAAGTCATGTTAATGGTCCAGGTGTGTGGTTGGTACCTCATTGTATGGTCAAATATGACACAAATTTTGCAAACCAAAGTTTGGTTCAGCCGTAGACAGCTGCCATGGAAAAGGCTAAAAAATTAAGCTCATGGTGGGGACCAAGACAATGCCTTCACAATATTTAATTTCAGGAAATTTCTGCTCATCCACTTATCGAGCATCAGAATGAGAATTCACAGATAGTAGAGTAGTTGAGAGATAGGAGCAAGGCAAAGCTGTTGTGTGGTTACTTACATGCAAAAGCTGATACCATGTTATCAAATGTCATCACCAATAGGTACCTTGCAGATGAGAAACAGAAGTGGGCTGAAGATCAATCATTGGCTGGAAGATTGAGAAGAAAAGCCATGCAGTTAATCCTCTGGTTAGAACTGGACAGATAGGAATGGAGCTAGGTGACAGCAGTACGATCCAGCTGGAAGACTTAAGGATGTGAAGGGATATCAGGACAAAAGGGTAACATAGTATTTGTTTTGTAGAAAAAGAAACAGAAGTTTCTGGAAACGCTCAGCAGGTTTGGCAGCATCTGTGAAGAGAAACCAGTTAACGTTTTGGGTCCTGTGACCCTTCCTCAGAGAAGGTTGTAGTAATTGATCTGTCAGCTGGATGATCTGAGTTAGAATTGTGAAATGTGATTGAGGGAAGTTTAATAATTCAAACCCCAACAAGTGCACTGAGCAGGAAGGTATGTGAGAGAACAGGAGAGGACAGTTGGAACTGCTGCTTGTGAAAAGGCAACAAATGTTCTCAATGAGCCTCAGTAGTAAATGAATAACAGAGAAAAGACAGTAGCTGGCAGTCCAGAATTAAAGTCCGAGGTCTCACAGTGTACTGAAACTGATAGGGGGCAGAGGGCCTAGACTGGAGTATCATTGAATTGTGAGTGCAGATCATCATAACATCCAGACATGATGGAGAAATATACATCACCCGAGGAGAATGAATCATTGAGCAATAATGTCAAGCTGTGACCCACTCCCTGACCCAGGAACTCAAAAAGTATCCTATCTTTCCAATCCATCCCATTCTGCAGAAATTCTTCCCTTTTGGAAAAGGATCTCCCCATTTGTGACTTGATCCAAAATGAATACACAAGTATCTTTGGCATTACTAAAAACTAGACGGTGGCACAGTGGCACAGTGGTTAGCACTGCTGCCTCACAGCGCCAGAGACCCGGGTTCAGTTCCCGCCTCAGGCGACTGACTGTGTGGAGTTTGCACGTTCTCCCCGTGTCTGCGTGGGTTTCCTCCGGGTGCTCCGGTTTCCTCCCACAGTCCAAAGATGTGCAGGTCAGGTGAATTGGCCATACTAAATTGCCTGTAGTGTTAGGTAAGGGGTAAGTGTAAATGTAGGGGTAGGGGTATGGGTGGGTTGCACTTCAGCGGGTCGGTGTGGACTTGTTGGGCTGAAGGGCCTGTTTCCACACTGTAATGTAGTCTAATCTAATCTAATCTAGACCACTGATAGTGGCTCTTGTCCTCTCACTAAGGCACTCATTACTTGCCCTGCCTAAAGTGCAAGACCATCAGCTCTAGGTTCCACTTTGACTTATCCTCTTAACCCTCCAGTAAGCCTTCACTTCCTACTACAGTTCTTCTATACAGTTCACATTTAGTACTACCATCCTAAACCTTTGCTATCTTCTCCACAAACATCTCTTTGCCATTCTCCTCACTATGGCACCAGTGTATTTTCATTCTCATTGTCTTGAAACTTCATCCAACTATCCCCTCCCCTGTTTTCTCTGTCTGCTCAACCTGCATCATCGTGTTTTTAAACATCTCTCTTGATGCAATTATCTTAACACACCTGGTTTACAATCACTGATAATGGTTCTTCAAATCACTTGAATATTATTGTCAAATGTGTCCCTCTGCCTGCCAGAAATCCTTATATATGCCCTGAAAGAAAGCTCTCCAACATATCCCATCAACAACAGCGCTATTTGTTCAATTAATGTGCTCTACATTAGATTTGTTTCTGCTGACAATGATGTTATTTCCTTTAAATCCCTATTGATCTTTATTCATTCCTGTCATGCCACCACTTGAATATTAAATTCTATGAATTAAAATCTGAGATCTGAAAGCTTGAGCATATCAGCCATTTGATGGCTTTATCATTCACCACTCAATCTGATTTGGCTACTTAAATGAGTATTGTTACTCCTTCTTAACAGGTATTTCTTCAGGACAATTTTATACAGTGAGAAGAACCTCAAACATTTCCATCACAAACCATACAGTGTCTCTGTCTTTTCATCTTTTTCTTCAACGCAAAATGTGAGTAGCTCATGTAGTTTCCATCTCCAAAACTGAAATTTCTTTATAGAGTCAGAGAGTCACAGAGATATATAGCACAGAAACATACCCTTTGATCCGACTCATCTGTGCAGACCAGATATCTCAACCCAATCTAATCCCACCGGCCAGCACCCAGCCCATAACACTCCAAACCCTTCCTATTCATATACCCATTCAGATGCCTTTTAAATGTTGCAATTGTACCAGCCTCCACCACTTCCTCCGGCAGCTTATTTCATACATGTACCATCCTCTGCGTGAAAATGTTGCCCCTTAGGTCTTTTTTATATCTTTCCCCTCTCACCCTAAAACTATGCCCTCTAGTTCTGGACTCCCCCAACCCAGGGAAGAGACTTTGTCTATTTATCCTATCCATACCCCTCATGATTTTAGAGAACTCTATAAGGTCACTTCTCAGCCTCCAACACTCCAGGGAAAACAGCCCTAGCCTATTCAACCTCTCCCTGTAGCTCAAATCCTCTAATGCTGGCAACATTCTTGTAAATCTTTTCTGAACCCTTTCAAGTTTCACAACATCCTTCTGATAGAATTGCATGCAATATTCAAAAAGTGACCTAACCAATATCCTGTACAGATGCAACATGACCTCCCAACTCCTGTACTCAATACTCTGACCAAGAGAGGAAAGCATAACAAATGCCTTCTGCACTATTCTATCTACCTGCAACTCCACTTTCAAGGAACTATGAACCTGCACTCCAAGATCTCTTTGTTCAGCAACACTCCCTCAGACCTTATCATTAAGTGTATAAGTCCTGCTAAGATTTGCTTTCTCAAAATGCAGCACCTCGCATTTATGTGAATTAAACTCCATCTGCCACTTCACAGCCCATTGGCCCATCTGGTCCAGATCCTGTTGTAATCTAAGGTAACCTTCGTCATTGTCCACTACACCTCCAATTTTGGTGTCATCAGCAAACTTACTAACTGTACCTCTTATGCTCTCATCCAAATCATTTATATAAATGATGAAAAGTAGTGGACCCAGCACCGATCCTTCTGGTACTCCACTGGTTAAAGGCCTCCAGTCTGAAAAACAACCCTCCACCACCACCCTCTGTCAGCGGGTTTGTGCCAGTTCTGTACTGAAATGGCTAGTCCTCCCTGTATTCCATGAGATCTAACCTTGCTAACCAGTCTTCCATGAGGAACCTTGTTGAATGCCTTACTGAAGTCCATAAAAATCACATCCACCGTTCTGCCCTCATTAACACTCTTTGTTACTTCTTCAAACAACTCAATAAAATTTGTGAGGTATGATTTCCCATGCACAAAGTCATGTTGACTATCCCTAATCAGTCCTTGCCTTTCCAAATACATGTACATCTTGTCCCTCAGGATTCCCTCCAACAACTTGCCCACCCCCGACATCAGGCTCACTGGTCTATAGTTCCCTGGCATGTCCTTACCACCCTTTTTAGCCAACCTCCAGTCTTCTGGCACCTCACCTGTGACTATTGATGATATAAATATCTCAGCAAGGGACCCAGCAATCACTTCCCTAGCTTCCCACAGAGTTCTAGGATACACCTGATCAGGTCCTGGGGGTTTATCCACTTATATCCGTTTCAAGACATCCAGCACTTCCTCCTCTGTAATATGGACATTTTTCAAGATGTCACCATCTATTTCCCTACATTCTACACCTTCCATGTCCTTTTCCACAGTAAACACTGCTGCAAAATACTCGTTTAGTATCTACCCCATCTCTTGCGGTTCCACGCAAAGGCTGTGTTGCAGTGTGAAGCCAACAATATTTTGTAGCACTTCCTTATAGATTATAAGATACAACAATTACTTTCATTACACCATTTGTAATTCAACTCTAAATTACTCCAATTTGGCCGAGTGAATAATAGCATTATTAGCTATTCTCATGCATTTAAAATTACAATTGCCATCTGCTATTCCCACTTTAAACTCCTTCATCCTTTCTGACACCATCTTGTCTGCAAAATTCTAATCGTCTCTACAAAAAAACACTTTGGCATCCAACTTTATCTCTTTTTCTCCAGCTCCACTTTATAGGTCAAGAACAGCAGCTACATGGGGATACCACGAGCTTCAAGTTCCCTTCCAGCTCACATACCACATTGACATGGAAGTAAATGACCATTCTTTTATTGTCATTGTCTCAAAATCTCAGAATGCCTACGAACAGCAGTATGGGTGTATCTTCAACACAAACAGTATCAGTCCAAAGTCAGAAGTCATACAACACCAGGTTAGAGTCCAACAGGTTTCTTTGAAATCACTTGACGAAGTAGCTGTGCACCGAAAGCTTATGATTTCCAATAAACCTGTTGGACTCTAACTTGGCGTTATGTAACTTCTGACTTTGCCCACCCTAGCCCAATACCAACACCTCCACATCATGAAACCAGTCCTAATATGCGTTTACCACCACCTCAAGTAATTCGGAATGGGAGTAAAATATTTTCTTTGTACATTATATGTGTTTATGAAATCAATTTCATTGCAATATGTTGCTTGAAATATTAGGCCTTGTCAGTGAAGAGGCAGCAATATATATAAATGTGAGAGTAATTATTTCCTGTAAAGCGGAAGACAATCAATGTTATTTTATTTTACCATGCCCTTAAGATCCTATTTAATGTTGATTCCTAACTATTCTGGAAACATGTTGTTAGACCATGGCACAAAGTATGAATATTTCTAAGAAAATGTTAGGTGGGAACAGCAGGGCTTTGCACCAGCAACAATGGAAAAATAGTAATCTATGTTTAAGTCAGGATGGCATTTGCTAAGAAACCACCGTGTATGTACCTTCAGCTATTTAGGCTCTGTGCTCTAGAGTTCATTCTTTAAAGCCCTCTATCTCTTTTTATTTCTTTAAGATGTTGCTTAAACCTATATCTTTGATCAAGTTGTTGGTCACCTGTCCAATGATCTCCTGACATGGCTGTGTGTCAAATTTTGTTTGATAATACTACTGTGAATGGGCTCTTGTCTCATCAAAGGTGCTATAAGAGGATGATAGTTGCCATAATATTAAAACCTTGTTGCTGCTATAGCCTGTCCAAAGGTATGAGGTGCTGTTAAAGTTGGAGATTTGTAGGAGTGCACCTTCTGAATAGTGAAATCACTGGTGATGCTGGGGTCGGATATTGCTTCTTGTGATTAGGAAATAGATCAATTATTCTTTTGAATACTTTTATGCTTCGTGCCTTGTGATGACTTTAGTAAGTACAGGAAAACATGCCATCCTGTATCTGGTTTGAGTTTTGTAGATCAGGCAGAGGAATGGTACTGGCAAATGTTATAAAGTAGTATTGCGCAAGTCATAATTTTACCACATACAACTCGTTCTTCTCACTTAACTCCTTCAGAAAAGGTTCTGCTAGTGTCATGTTAAAATAATACACATCCAGTCTCTTAACAGAAGACAATGCAGATATTGCGAGGTTGTAATACTTAATACAGGTAGACAATTCTTTATCCGAAATTCCAAAATCCGAAATTCCTTTTCCTGAAGTTTTTTTTCTTATTAACAAGGTTGTTTGGCAATGCAAACATTTAGCGCAACTTCACACCCACTCAACTCACATCACTCAGACGTTACGTAATGGCATGGCCCAGCACTGGCAGCTGGCAATTCTGTCTCAGTGCTCCTAGTAATCACAGGTGGGTGTGCTGTTTGGTAATTGAAAAAAAAATTTACTATGAAAATGTCATTTAATCCTTTATCCAAAAAATTCTGAAATCCAATAGCTGGTCCTGGAGGTTTCAGATAAAGGATTGCCTACCTGTAAAGGGTATGGAGTAATAATTAAAGTCAAGGTTAGAACCATAAGTAAAGGAGAAAAATAACAAGGCATAACAATTTCAAGAAGGCCAAAGTCTCCCTCACTCATCTCTCCCCATGTCTGTATGAGTCCACTCCAGTTTCCTCCCACAGTCCAATGATGTGCAGGTTAGATAGGTTGACCATGCTAAACTGCCCCATGACGTCCAAGGATATGCAGGCTAGGGTATCATTGATGGGAAATACAGGGTTACAGGGATAGGGTAAGACAGGTGGGTCTGAGTGGGATGCTCTTCAGAGGGTCCGTATGGACTTGATGAGCTGGATGGCCTGCTTCCACGTTGTAGCGATTCTATGATCTTGACTGCCCTCCTGATTGTAGCTGCTTGACACAGCTATCCTAGTGAGCATCAGTATGAGCCTCCTTGTCAGAGACTGACGCTATCCCAAAGTGGTCAGCATCTCAATGGTCTGTCTAGGATCAGAGAGTTACAAGCAATTATATTGCATGAAAGCTCTTGGAAGCAGTTCATCCTTCCACCATTACAACTGGACGCCAGTCAATTAATAGCCTGAAGACCCTAAAATAAGGTCATGTCTGACAAAGGCAGATTCCCCTGAAATCTCAGCCAATGTGTGAGGCCATTGTACCCCCCCCCCCAAAACAAAAATTGGAATTCCGAAGAAGGTGACTGAGGTTGTTAAAGTCTCTGAAGTCAGGTCGTGAAGAGGTTTGATAAAACCTACAATTTCCACTGACAGCTATTACTGGTCAGTCTATTTAGACATGTTATAAGGCCAGAATATATAAGAGCAGAAATTAGGCCATTCAGCCCAGCAAAACTGCTCTACCATTCAATCAAGGGCTGATAAATTTCTCAAACCCAATCTTCCACTTTGTCCCCATAACCCTTCATCCTCTTGATAAACAAGAACCTATCTATTTCTGTCTTAAATATACTCAATGACCTGGCCTCCACAGCCTTCTGTGGAAAGGAATTCGACAGGTTCACCACCCTCTGGCTGAAGACGTTTCTCCTTATCTCTGTTCTAAAAGGTCTTCCCTTTATTCTAAGGCTGTGCCCTTGAGCCCTAGTCTCTCCTACCAATGAAAACATCTTCCCAACATTTACTCTATCTAGGCCATTCAGTAATATGTATGCTTCAATTAGATCCCCCTTCATCCTTCTAAACTCCATCAAGTATAGACCCAGAGTCCTCAAATGTTCCTCATATGTTAAGCTTTTCATTCTGGGGACCATTCTCATGAAGCTCCTCTGAACATGCTCCAGGGCCAGTACATCCTTCCTGAGATATGGAGCCCAAAACTGCACACAATACTCCAAATGTGGTCTGACCAGAGCCTCAGAGGTACATCTTTGCTTTTATATTCAAGTCGTCTCAAAATAAATGCCATAATTACATTTGCCTTCCTAACTACTGACTCAACCCACAAGTTTACATTGAGAGAATCCCGGACTACAACTCCCAATCTCTTTGTACTTCAGACTTTTGAATTTTCTCCCATTTAAAAAATAGTCCATGCCTCTATTCTTCCTACCAAAGTGCATGACCTTGCACTTTCCCACATTGTACTCCATCTGCCACTTCTTGGCCCACTGTCCTAATCTGTCTAAATCCTTCTCTTGCCTCCTCACTGCTACCTGTCCCTCTACCTATCTTTGTATCAGCTGCAAACTTAGTCAGAATACCCTCAGTTCCTTCATCGAGATCATGAATGAATAAAATGAAAAGTTGTGGTCCCAACACTGAGCCTTGTGGAACACCGCTTGTCCCCAGCTGCCATCCTGAGAAAGGCCCTTTTATCCCCACTCTTGGCTTTCTGCCAGGCAGCCAAGCTTCTATCCGTACTAGCACCTTGCCTCTAGCACCATGGACCCTTATGCTGCTCAGTAGCCTCCTGTGCGGCACCTTGTCAATGGCCATCTTGAAGTCCAAATAGATAACATCCATTAGCTCTCCTGGGCGTAACCTGCTTGTTACTTCCACAAAGAATTCTAGCAGATTTGTCAGGCATGACCTCCCCTTGATGAAACCATGCTGACTTTGCCTTATTTTCCCAAACACTTCTAAGTATTCAGAAATCTCATCCTTCACAATGGATTCCAGGATCTTACCCACGACTGAGGTTCGGCTAAACAGTCTGTAATTTTCTATCTTTTGCCTTGCTCCATTTTTAAACAGGGGTGTCACGTTAGTGATTTTCCAGTCCTCTGGTTCCCTGGTTCTAGCAGTTCCTGAAAGATCATCACTAATCTCTTCAGCCATTCTCTGAGAACTCTGGGGTGTAGTCTATCTGGTCCAGGTGATTTATCCACCTTCAGGCCATCCAGTTTTTCTAGCACCTTCTCCTTGCAGATGGCCTCCATACTCAGTTCTGCCCCCTCACTCTCTTGAATGTTTGGGATATTACTCGTGTCTTCCACTGTGAAGACTGATGCAAAGTAATTATTCAGTTCCTCATCCATTCCTTGTTCCCCATTACTATCTCTCCAGCATCATTTTCCATTGGTCCAATGTCCACTTTTGCCTCTCTTTTGCCCTTTGTATATCTAAAGAAACTCTTAAAGTCTTCCTTTATATTACTGGCTAGTTTACCCTCATGTTTAATCTTCTCCCTGATTATTTCTTTTTTCGTTGCCTTCTGTTGGTCTTTGTGAGCTTCCAAATGTTCTGGTTTCTCACTGTCCTTTGCCACATTATATGCTTTCTCTTTTGCTTTTATGCTATTCCTGACTTTCCTTGACAGACATGTTTACCTCATCTTTCTGTATCATGCTTCTTTTTTCTCAGGCTCAATCTCTGCTGTGCCTCCTGAATTACTCCCATAAACTCCTGCTATCACTGTTCCACTGTCCTGCTTGGCTCCTCTCTCAATTCTACCCAGCTCCTCCCTTATGCCTCTGTGGTTGCCTTTATTCAGCTGTAATACCGTTGCCTCTGATTCTATCTTCTCCTTCTCACATTCAGAGTAAATTCAATCATATTATGATTACTGTCTCCTAAGGGTGTTATGACACACCTTTGGAACGAGTGGGACTTGAAATTGGCCTTCTGGCTCAGAGGGAGGGAAGTTTAAATATATATACCTGTAGTCTTTATTCGCACCTTGCGTAATTCATTTATTCCAATATCTTTATCATTTTGCCTGACACCTCTGCAAGCAATAAGTTTCTGTAAAGATACACGAGCAGATTAATACCTTTTCTCCATTTGAAATAAGAAGATGAAAGATCAAACTTCACTTCTTTAGACAGAAGATGATTTAAAAAATGCTGAAATAAATGAGAAAACATATTAATTAAGTGCCTCTGCATACTTGAGAATCTGTATGTAGTTTTGCTCGCTGAGCTGAGCAGTCCCAGGTCAACAAGCAACCCTACATCCAGAACCTCAACCTGAGCTACAAATCTTCTCAAAACTCGCTAATACTTGGGAATTATTTGGAAAATGATATTAGGGCTGAGAAGTTAATTCTTTGGGTAACAATCAGGTCTTAAACTGACATATATCTGTCAAATTACTAGTATTACGCAAGTAATGCATTTATAGAGTATTTACTAATGAGCAATTAGGTATCTTTTTAGCTGCCTGAGCAATGTGTTAAACCAAGCAAGGGTGAAAGAGCTTGGTACCACTTCAGAGTCTAATTAAATGGCTGCGCCAAGAACAATGCATGGATTTCAATGCAAAACAACAACCACTTGCACATTAGAAAGGGAAACACAAAGAAGAGATACTAATTGTCAAAGACGATGATTTATGCAGATCCACCTAAAAGTGTTAGGACTCTGATCTATCTTATGTGAACAGTAACTGTTTACAGTTACATGATGATTAAGTTTAGGAACAAAAGTAGGTCATCCAGCTCATCGAGTCTATTCTGTTATTCAATGATATCACATCTGATTTGATAATTCTCAATTCCACCATCCTGCTTTTTTCCCATAACCCATAATTCCCTTAAAATTAAATGATTAATTAAGAGTAATTACAAATCTAGTTGTCTCCACATTGACTATAATTAAGGACCAAGTCTCTACGATTCTCCAAAATAAAGAATTCGGCAGATGCACTCTCCTCTGAAAGAAAAAGTTCCTCCTTATCTGTGTCTTTTATTAACATCCCCATATTATGAGATTCTGACCTCTGATCCTTTACTCTCTCACAGAGGGAAATAACCTCTTCACATTTTTGATAAGGGATAGCATTACTGCTGTACTTAGGGAAGATATCCCTGGGAATACATAAGGGAAGTTATTTGGGTGGAACTGAGAAATGAGAAAGGGATGATCAACTTATTGGGATTGTATTGTAGATCTCCTGATAGTCAGTGGGAAATTGCAAAACAAATTTTGGAAGGAGATTTCAGTCATCGGTAAGAATAATAGGGTGGTTATCGTAGGGGATTTTAACTTTCCAAACATAGACTGGATTGCCATAGTGTTAAGAGTTCAGATGGAGAGGATATTAAGGGTGTACAGAAAAAAAATCTGCTTCAGTATGTGGATATACCTGCTAGAGAAGATGCAAACATAACCTACTCTTGGGAAATAATGCAGGGCTGGTGACTGAGGTGTCATTGGGGGAGCACTTTGAAGCCAGCGACCATAATTCCATTAGTTTTAAAATAGCTATGGAAAAGGACAGAGGAATCTAAAGTTGAAGTTCTAAATTGGAGAAAGGGTAATTTTGATGGTATTAGGCATGAGCTTTCAAAAGCTGATTGGGGGTAGATGTTTTCAGGTAAATGGACAGCTAGAAAATGGGAAGCCTTCAGAACTGAGATAACAAGAATCCATAAACAGTATATTCCCATTAGGGTGAAAGGAAAGGCTGGTAAATGTCGGGAATGCTGAATGACTGAAGAAATTGAGGTTTTAGTCAAGAAAAAGAAGGAAGCATATGACAGGTATAGACAGGAGAGATCAAGTAAATCCTTAGAGTATAAAGGCAGTAGGAGTGTACCTAAGAGGGAAATCAGGAGGGCAAAACGGGGACATGAGATAGCTTTGGTGAATAGGATTAGGGAGAATCCAAAGGGATTTTATAAATTCATTAAGGACAAAAGACTAACTAGGGAGAGAATAGGGCCACTCAAAGATCAGCAAGGTGGCCATTGTGTGGAGCCACAGGAGATGGGGGAGCTACTAAATACATCAATGTTTACTGTGGAAAAGGACATGGAAGATATAGAATGTGGGGAATAGATGGTGACATATTGAAAAATGTCCATATGCTGGATATCTTGAAATGCATAAAAGTGGATAAATCCACAGGACCTGATCAGGTGTATCCTAGAACTATGTGAGAAGCAAGACAAGTGATTGCTGGGCCTCTAGCTGAGATATTTGTAGCATTGATAGTCACAGGTGAGGTGCTGGAAGACTGGAGGTTGGTTAACATGGTATCCCTATTTAAGAAAGTTGGTAATGACAAGCCAGGGACTATAGACCAGTAAGCCTGACATCAGTGGTGGGCAAGTTGTTGGAGGGAATCCTGAGGGACAGGCTGTACATGGATTTGGAAAGGCAAGGACTGATTAGGGATAAAAGGTAAAAACAATGGCTGCAGATGCTGGAAACCAGATTCTGGATTAGTGGTGCTGGAAGAGCACAGCAGTTCAGGCAGCATCCAAGAAGCAGCGAAATCGATGTTTCAGGCAAAAGCCCTTCATCAGAGTACAATGGGTGAGTGGGGGAGGGGATGAAGGTGATAGGTCAGGGAGGAGAGGGTGGAGTGGATAGGTGGAAAAGGAGATAGGCAGGTAGGACTTTGATGGATGTGGAAGGCTCCTTTAGGGCCTTGGATAGAGTTGAGGGAGGAGGTGTGGGCGCAGGTTTTACAGTTCCTGCGGTGGCAGGGGAAGGTGCCAGGATAGGAGGGTGGGTTTTAGGGCGCGTGGACCTGACCAGGAGGGAACGGTCTTTGCGGAAGGTGGAAAGGGGTGGGGAGGGAAATATATCCCTGTTGGTGGGGTCTTTTTGGAGGTGTCGGAAATGTCGGCGGATGATTTGGTTTATGCGAAGGTTGGTAGGGTGGAAGGTGAGCACCAGGGGCGTTCTATCCTTGTTACGGTTGGAGGTGTGGGGACAGAGGGCGGAGGTGCTGGATGTGGATGAGATGCGTTGGAGGGCATCTTTAACCACGTGGGAAGGG
>NC_057716.1:11585932-11588704 GCF_004010195.1 Chiloscyllium plagiosum | reverse complement strand
GCCTCGGAACACTTCAATCCCAGGGCATCAATGTGGACTTCAACAGCTTCCTCATTTCCCCTTCCCCCACCTCACCCTAGTTCCAAACTTCCAGCTCAGCACTGTCCCCATGACTTGTCCCGACCAGTCCTACCTGCCTATCTCCTTTTCCACCTATCACTCCACCCTCTCCTCCCTGACCTATACCTTCATCCCCTCCCCCACTCACCCATTGTACTCTATGGTACTTTCTCCCCACCCCCACCCTCCTCTAGCTTATCTCTCCACGCTTCAGGCTCACTGCCTTTATTCCTGATTAGGGATAGTCAACATGGCTTTGAGCATGGAAAATCATGTCTCACAAACTTGATTAAGTTTTTTGAAGAAGTAACAAAGCAGATTGATGAGGATAGAGCAGTAGACGTGATCTATATGGACTTTGGTAAGGTGTTTCACAAGATTCTTCATGGGGTCTGGTTAGCAAGGTTAGATCTGATGGAATACAGGGAGAACTAGCCATTTGGATACAGAATTGGCTCAAAGATAGAAGATAGCCAGTAGTAGTGGAGGGTTTCTTTTCAGGCTGGACAAGAAATCAATGAAAGTTGACAGGATTTAAACATACATGAACAAGACTTAGTGTAAGACTGGATGTACATGGATGAATGTGGGTACAGGATGGAACTTATATTGAGTGCAGTTTGGAGCACAAAGAGCAGGATATTGGCAAGGTCAAGTCACATTAAGCAAAGTTCCAGAATATCTATCCCCATTTCTACTTAATTCACTATTGACCTAAGTACATTCTTTGGCATGCCCCAGCAACTCAGGAATCATTAATGTCATCATTGTGTAGGTAAATAGCAATCAATATTTATAAAGCAAGTGTTACTGTGATCAGGTGACTTAAGATTTCCAGGAATCTTATAGAAATTCATGTTTTTCATGAATATGGATAAAACAAAAACTTGAAATGTGGAAGCCAAGTTTAAACCTAGCTGGACTCTGCAATTTGTACACTGCAGAGCTGGAAGAGACAGTATTCATGTAGCTAGGCCTTGGACAATCAACATCCCATCAGGCCTGGAACTGCCTAGCCAGATGCTAATAGAACATAGAACATAGAACATAGAACATAGAAGAATACAGAGCAGTACAGGCCCTTCGGCCCTCGATGTTGCGCCGATCCAAGCCCACCTAACCTACACTAGCCCACTATCCTCCATATGCCTATCCAATGCCCGCTTAAATGCCCATAATGAGGGAGAGTCCACCACTGCTACTGGCAGGGCATTCCATGAACTCACGACTTGCTGAGTAAAGAACCTACCCCTTAGATCTGTCCTATACCTACCACCCCTTAATTTAAAGCTATGAACCATTGTTTCAGAATGAACCATTGTTTACAGCTCCAGAAAACCTGCCTTGTTAGAAGAATGTTACACAGACTGTGTGACACACAACTCAGTAAAAAGCCAAAGGCACAGCCTGACAAGGTCAGCAATTGACTGTTGAAGGTTCAAAACTATATTCTGTAAGCTTCAAATATGGCAAATATTCACCTCGTAGTATCATCCTGCCCCTGTCCAATGCTAGTATTAGACATAGACTACAGAATCTGCCTGAAGAGCACAAAGAGGTTAGCACTGCTGCCTCACATGCAGGTTCAAATCTACTCTTGGGCCTCTGTCAATGTGGAGTTTGCATATTTTCCCTGTGCCTGGGTGCTCAAGTTTCCTCCCACAGTCTAAAGATGTGCAGGTTAGGTGGATTGGGCATGCTAAATTGCTCATCGTGTCCAGGGCTGTACAGACTAGATGGATAAGCCATGGGAAGTGCAGGGTTACATGTGTAGAGCAGAGGGGAGCCTAGTTGGGATGCACCTTTGAGGATCATTGTGGAATTAAAAGGCCTGCTTCAATACTACTGGGGACTCTATGAAAAAGGGCAATTTGGAGCTCTAGTTCTCTCTGATATTCGAACCTTCTTCAGCCGTGTCTCCAGAGAGCCAACCTTCGACTGAGCCAAACTATACAGCATCTCCAACTCCTTTTACCTCATGGTGAGCATCTGATCAGACCCAGAGAGACCACCTTGGTGAGATTGCCCAAAAACCAGAGCCAGTCCTAAATGAGAGGGGAAGCCCAAATCAACGACTGCAGATCCTGAAACATCAGCCAACCCTCAACGATCAAGGGACAGTCTGTCCCAGTCTTATTAAACATGCATTATCAATCCTTTCAGATGAACAGTGATAGAAATCTCTGGATAGGGTGTGTGGATCTTCAGAAGCACATGTCAGAATTAGATAGCTCATGCAGATGTGAGATTGGTTTCTTAGAGATTTAAGGCTGTTTACTGAAGATTCCTGTGAAGAGATTGATAGAGTTTGATAGAGGTTATGAATGGTCTGGGAGATGATGGTTTGGTGGTGGGAGGTGGGGTCATGGTCAAGGGGGCAGTAGGAGGAGGTGTCCACGAGCTGGCGTTTAGCCTCAGCAATATAAAGATCGGTGCGGCAATTCCAATTCCAATACCGAACAACCCAGATGGCATCCTTCTTCAAAGACCGCAATTTCCCCTCAGACGTGGTTGGTTGATGATGGCTCTCCACCGCATCTCCTCCACTTCCCGCTCCTCCGCCCTTGAACTCTACCCCTCCAATCGCCACCAGGACAGAACCCCACTGGTCCTCACCTACCACCCCACCAACCTCCAGATACATCGTATCATCCTTCGTCATTTCCGTCACCTCCAAACAAACCCCACCACCAAGGATATATTTCCCTCCCC
>NC_057716.1:11580597-11585547 GCF_004010195.1 Chiloscyllium plagiosum | reverse complement strand
CTTCTTCCCGACCTCTCCGCCCCCACCCCCTCTCCGGCCTATCACCCTCACCTTAACCTCCTTCCACCTATCGCATTTCCAACACCCCTCCCCCAGTCCCTCCTCCCTAACTTTTATCTTAGCCTGCTTGGCACACCCTCCTCATTCCTGAAGAAGGGCTTATGCCCAAAACGTCGATTCTCCTGCTCCTTGGATGCTGCCTGGCCTGCTGCGCTTTTCCAGCAACACATTTTTAAGCTGTGATCTCCAGCATCTGCAGTCCTCACTTTCTCCTGATAGAGTTTGATAGTCAATTAAAGTAAAATAGTAGTGTATTGATAAATATTGTTTGTTCTTGATAAAGTAGTCAATAAAGTTGTGTTGGACCTTCCCTTTGACTCACGTCTCCTTTCTCTACCTCAGTATATAATGCATCTGAGTTAAAAAATGTTACTGCAACTGGTCAAGGTTGGTCAAGATGCATTTACCCACCTTTTACTTTCCAACTCTACAAACTGAAAGTTCTGACAAAAATCCTGTAAATTAATCCAATCAGCATTCATGCTTTTACAAACTCACATATGTAAAATCATTGACCTTCAAATTGTGCATGAAGAAAAACATTCAGTTATAGAGATGCTTTCATATTCTTAGGATGCCCCGTTGCACTTTACAATGAATTGAACATTTTTGACAAGTAACTTTCTAGTAACACTTCAAATAATCACTTATTAAATCATTTAGACTATACAAAGTTATAGAAGAGCTTAGTATTTCCATAACTTA
Organism: Chiloscyllium plagiosum; assembly: GCF_004010195.1. Lineage (NCBI taxonomy): Eukaryota > Metazoa > Chordata > Chondrichthyes > Orectolobiformes > Hemiscylliidae > Chiloscyllium > Chiloscyllium plagiosum. The sequence continues at coordinate 11,584,782 of NC_057716.1, read as the reverse complement.
TTAAGTGAGTGGGCAAGAATGTCATTTTTATTTAATTCATTTAATGAATTAAAAGAGATGCAATTCAAAGCTTTTTGTCTGACATTTATCACAACTGAAATACAAGAAAGGAAGCAGTAAAATACGAAATATGAGGAGAAGATGTTGCTTGTTTAGACAACGGCTGGTTTGAAACACAGGAAGAACTGCCTTGATATTTCCCTAATCAACCAGTTCAGAGATGCTATGACCCATCATGGGACTTGAACCCTGGCCTTGTGGCTCAAAGGGAGAGACCATTGTTAACTACTTTAGGTTAAGTGACTAAATTCAAATCCTGCTGGCTGACTCTGATTGGCCAGAGGATTGTCAGGGGAATGCAGCAAGGAATGGATGTCTCCACTGCATCTTTTTCACTGAGCAAAAGGCTATAAATGGACAGATTCCTTTTGCCTGCAAAGATCGGGGTCCTCTATGTGAATAAGTTCATCGCATTGCATTTCACAAATTGATAATTGTGAAAGAAAGCAAATAACTACTTGAAGTTATAAAACCATAAGATCATAAGAGATAGGAGCACCCCATCAAGTCTGCTCCACCGTGCAATCATGGCTGTTAAGCTGCTTAACCCCATTCTCCTGCTTTCCATCCATAACCTTTGATCCCCTTGACAATCACGAACTTATCTATCTCTATCTTAACTATAGTCAATAATCTGGCCTCCACAGCCTTCCGTGGCAGTGAATTCTACAGATTCATCACTCTCTGGCTGAAGACAATTTGCCTTATCTCCATTCTAAAAGATCTTCCCTTTATATTAAGACTGTGCCCTCGGGCCCTAGTCTCTCCTATCAATGAAAACATCTTCCCAACATCTAATCTGTCCAGGCTATTCAGTATTCTGTAAATTTCAATTAGATCCCCCTTCATCCTTCTAAGCTCCATCAAGTATAGACCCAGAGTCCTCAAATGTTCCTCATATGTTAAGCTTTTCATTCTTGGGACCATTCTTGTGAATCTCCTCTGAACACGCTCCAGGGCCAATGCATCCTTCCTGAGATTTGGGGCCCAAAACTGCACACAATACTTCAATTGGTCTGACCAGAGCCTTGTAGAGCCTCAGAGGTACATCTTTGCTTTTATATTCAACTCCTCTCAAAATAAATGCCAACATCATATTTGCCTTCCTAACTACTGACTCAACCTGCAAATTTATATTGAGAGAATCCTGGATTACAACTCCCAAATCTCTTTGTACTTCCAACTTTTGAATTTTCCCCCCATTTAGAAAATAGTCCATGCCTCAATTCTTCCTACCAAAGAGCATGACTTCACACTTTCCCACATTGTACTCCAACTGCCACTTGTTGGCCCACTCTCTTCACCTGTCCAAATCCTTATGCAGCCTCTTGCCTCCTCACTGCTACCTGTCCCTCTACCTAACTTTGTATCATCTGCAAACTTAGCCAGAATGCTCTCAGTTCCTTCATTGAGATCATTAATGTATAATGTGAAAAGTTGTGGTCCCAACACTGAGCCTTGTGGAACACCACTTGTCACTGGCTGCCATCCTGAGAAAGACCCTTTTATTCCCACTCTCTGTTTTCTGCCAGACAGCCAAGCTTCTATCCAAGTTAGCACCGTGCTGCTAATACCATGGACCTGAATCTTACTCAGTCCTGTGCGGCATCTTGTCAAAGGCCTTCTTGAAGTCCAAGTAGATAACATCCATTGGCTCTACTTGGTCTAACCTACTTGTTACATCCTCAAAGAATTCTAGCAGATTTGTTAGGCATGACCTCTCCTTGATGAAACCATGCTGACTTTGCCCTATTTTACCATACACTTCCGAGTATTCAGAAATCTGCTCCAAAATCTTACCTACAACCAAGGTTAGGCTAATCTGCATTTTTTTTTATCTTTTTCCTTCCTCCCTTTTTAAACAGGGATGTCACATTAGCAATTTTCCAGTCCTCTTGCACCCTCCCTGATTCTCATGATTCCTGAAAGATCACCACTAACATCTCCATTATCTCTTCAGCTACCTCCTTGAAACTCTGGGGTATAGTCCATCTGGTCCAGGTGATTTATCTACTTTCAGGCCATTCAGTTTTTCCAACACATTCTCCTTGGTGATGGCCTTCATACTCAGCTCTGCCCCCTCCCATTCCCGACTCTCTTGAATGTTTGGGATATTATTTGTGTCTTCCACTGTGAAGACTGAGGCAGAATAATTATTCAGTTCTTCAGCCACTTCCTTGTCCCTACTACTATCTCTCCACCGTCATTTTCCATGAGTCCAATATCCACTTTTACCTTTCATTGGCCTTTATATATCTAAAGAAACCCTTACAATCTCCCTTTATATTACTGGCTAGATAATCCTTGTATTTAATCTTCTCCCTCCCTATTTATTTTTCTGTTGCCTCTGTTGGTCTATGTAAACTTCCCAATCCTTTGGTTTCCCACTACCTTTTGTCACATCATATGCTTTCTCTTTTGTTTTTATGCTATCCCTGACTTCCCCAGTCAGCCACGGTTGCCTCATCCTCCCTGTACCATGCTTCTTTTTCTCATTGATGAATTTTTGCTGTATCTCTTCAGTTACTCCCAGAAACCCCTGCCATTGCTGTTCCACTGTCTTTCCTGCTAAGCTCCTCTCCCAGTCAATTCTAACCAGCTTCTCCCTTATGCCTCTGTAGTTACCTTTTTTCAGCTGTAATACTGCTATCTCTGATTCTATCTTCTCCCTCTCAAATTGCAAAGTAAATTCAATCATATTATGATTACTGCCTCCTAAAGGTTCGTTCACCTTCAGCCCCCCCCTTATCAAGTCTGCCTCATTACACAAAACTTAATCCAGTATTGTCTGTTCCCTAGCACCACAAGCTGTTCCAAAAAGCCCATTTCGTAGTCATTCCACAAATTCCTTTTCTTGCAATCCACTAGTCCACCTGCATATTGAAATCCCCCATGATAAGGCAATCCCACCCCCTCTGCCCACCTGCCTACCTTTTGTACATCCTTGAATATTCAGCTCCCAATCCTGATCCCCTTAACAGCCTCTTCTCCGTGATACCCTCCATGTTATACCTACCAATTTCAAACTGCGCCACAAGCTCATTTACCGTATCCCTTATTCTGCATGTATTCAGATATAACACCTTCAGTCCTGTATTAACCAGCACTTTTCTCATCGTCATTCATATGTCCAGTGTGCATGAAGTTTGATTGCTAACCCTTTCCCAATACTCTGTCCTATTTATGATTGTGCTGGAGATTTTAATAATCTCTTGAGTTCTCCTTCCCAGTATAGTATATAGTATTTCAAATGTTGTTAAGCATCCTCAAATATTTTGCAGAACAATGTTTTATAAAACATAACACTGGGACACAAAAAGGATTATTAATATAAGTGCTCATAAGTTTAGCTAAAGAAGCATATTAAAAACACCATTTTAAAAGAAAAGGTATAGAGTCAGAACGATTTAAAGGGAGAATGTTAAATCTTAAAGCCTCGGCAGCACATCCACAAATGACTGGATGTTGAAAGATTGAAAGTTTGAAAAATGGGTTGTGGAAGAATAGTAGGATGGTCCAGTGGTTAGCAAGACACCTGGGTTCGATTCCAGCTTTGGGTGACTCTCTGTGTGGAATATTGAAGAGTACAGCACAGGAATGGGCCATTTGGCCCATGATGGTGTGCCGCATGTGATGCCAAATTAAACTAATCCCTTCTACCTGCCCTTAGTCCATATCCCTCCCTCGCCTGCATATTCATGTTCTTGTCCCTTAGATGCATCTATTGTACTGTATTTGCCTCCATCACTACCCCAGCAGTGCATTCCAGACTCCTACCACTCTCAGTGTAAAGAAAAACTTACCCCTTCACCTTAAATAAGCATTAATAGATACTTCAACTCTGGGAAAACAAAAAGATTCTGACCTCGAACACTATCTATGCATTTCTTAATTTAAAAAATAGATTTAGAGTCATAAAGTCATAGAGATGTACAGCATGGACACAGACCCTTCAGTCCAACCTGTCCATTCTGACCAGATATCCCAACCCAATCTAGTCCCACCTGCCAGCACCCTGCCCATATCCCTCCAAACCCTTCCTATTCATGTACCCATCCAAATGCCTCTTAAATGATGCAATTGTACCAGCCTTCACCACATCCTCTGGCAGCTCATTCCATACAC
>NC_057716.1:11557951-11577693 GCF_004010195.1 Chiloscyllium plagiosum | reverse complement strand
CTATGTTTGGAAAGTTAAAATCCCCTACCATAACGATTCTATTATTCTTACAGATAGCTGAGATCTCCTTACAAGTTTGTTTCTCAATTTCCCTCTGACTATTGGGGGGTCTATAATACAATCCCAATAAGATGATCATCCCTTTCTTATTTTTCAGTTCCACCCAAATAACTTCCCTGGATGTATTTCCGGGAATATCTTCCCTCAGCACAGCTGTAATGCTATCCCTTATCAAAAATGCCACTCTCCCTCCTCTCTTGCCTCCCTTTCTATCTTTCCTGTAGCATTTGTATCCTGGAACATTAAGCTGCCAGTCCTGCCCATCTCTGAGCCATGTTTCTGTAATTGCTATGATATCCCAGTCCCATGTTCCTAACCATGCCCTGAGTTCATCTGCCTTCCCTGTTAGGCCCCTTGCATTGTAATAAATGTAGTTTAATTTATTAGTCCTACCTTATCCCTGCCTGCCCTGACTGTTTGACTCACTTCTGTTCTCAGCTGTACCCGTCTCAGATCGATCTCTTTCCTCACTATCTCCCTGGGTCCCCCCCCCGCACCCCCTTACTAGTTTAAATCCTCCCAAACAGTTCTAGCAAATCTCCTTGCCAGTATATTATCAAGTCTTTCCGCAGCCTGCACAACTCCAGGGAAAACAACCCCAGTTTTCTTTTAGCCTCTCCTTATAGCTTATAGCTTCTAATCCATGCAGCATCTGAGTAAACCTAAGCCTTCACTGGAGTTTGTACATTCTCCTGGTGTTAGCGTGGATTTCCTCTGGATGCTCCAGTTTCCTCACACAGTCCAAAGGTGTACAGGTTAGGTGGCTTGGTCATGATAAACTTCCCATAGTGTCCAGGGATATATGAGTTACCTGGGTCAGCCATGGGAAATGCAGGGTTACAGGGATAGGGTAGAGGATGTGGCCCGAGGCAGGATGCTCTTCAGAGGGACGGTGTTTTATGGGCCAAAGGGCCTGCTTCCACACTGTAGGGATTCTGTCAGTGCTTTTCCATTAGAATCCCTTCTTATGTACAAACCATATCATTTTGCAGTAACTTGTTAATATTTGTATATGGTTGTTAATGAGCTTTGGGTTGAAACAAATAACTGCACAACGGCATCCTAATCAGATCTTAATTCAAATCGGGCGAAGTGTTGCATCGTCAATTGAATCGTCTTCACAATTTGCAGTAGCATTCAATAAGAGTTTGTTTCTCCCAGCTAAAAAGAGAGCATGTACTCAAAAATATTGTGAAATAAAATTGTGAACTGTAACTGGAAGTATATGCCTGGATTAATAGGTCAGAATTTGCTTTCTGTGGTGAATAAACCAGCCTTCGGTTGACTGTATACTTAACTATAGATAACACACAATCACAGAATTATTACTGCACTTTCTTCCTTTTCATGTAATAGGCTAACGCTCGTTTGACCCTGCCTCCCTTATACTCTCAGGCACTTTATTTCAGACCTTAACCATTTGATCTGTCACAATGTTTTTCCTCATGTCTCTTTTGTTTCTTTCGTCGATCACTTCAAATGTATGTCCTCTTGTTCTCCATCATCCGATGAGTGGAACAGTTTCTCTCTATCTACAATGTTCAAACCCCTCGTGATTTTGAAGATTTCTATCATATCACCTCTCAGCCTTTTTTTCTGCCCCCCCCCCCCCCCCCCCAAGGTAAGCAGTTCTATCTTCGTAATTCTAGTTCCTCATCCCTAGAACCATTCTTGTAGAATGCGGTAGACTTTCTATAAGTTTTTGGACTGGAGTTTACTGTAAATCAGAAAGCTATGACAGTGCAACACCCTCTGCAAGGAATTTGGGACCTGTGTATCTCCTTTAAGATGAATGAGTGTGACAGAGTCTGAACTAGGAAGTGCCAATTCCAACATAGATTCTCCGGCTAGGAGTTATGTTGATCTAGAGGTCTGTGGTAAACTTTCAATAGAATCACAATGGCTCCCCGTTTCTTGTGCACAGGCAATTAAGTTGGTTCACAGCTAATCCCCAAATAGCATACTTAGGGCACTGAGTTTTAACTTCCAGTCCCATGTCACCAATTAATAGCACAGTAACATAATAGTTTCCCAACCCTGACTCTAAGGAGCATAAGGAACAGAACATTCTGCCTTCACCCTCAGAGCATGCAGTCTCCATTTTGCCTTGGTATGAAGATGGGCCTGGTCTCAGATGGCACACTCAACTCAGCTTGTTTGGAATGTACAAGGACAAGCAAGGGCTTTTGCCTGAAACGTCGATTTTCCTCCTCCTCGGATGCTGCCTGACCTGCTGTGCTTTTCCAGCACCACTCTAATCTAGACTCTGGTTTCCAGCATCTGCAGTCCTCACTTTTGCCAAGGAGAAGCAAGACTGAGTATGGTGTCAAAGCTGCAGACCTGTCAGCACTTTATCAGTTCTAGTGACAATTGACCAGCTTCAGTGTGACCTTCGATGACAGTACTGTATATTAACTTCAGTGACAACTCGATAAATTCAGTGTAACCTTACTCGTCTCCATGACACTTTACTAACCTCAGTCACCGTACGTTAACTTCAGTATAACGCTACTAAAAGTATGATGATACCTAAGTCTATTCATTTGAAAGTAATTGCACTGTATTAACTTAAACTTTAACAAACTTGGATGAACGTTCGTTGTAAAGTGCCTAAGAACATGAAAGCAGCTCTATAATATGATGCTTCTCTTCACGCACAACTTGAAAGTCAATGACTTTACACATGTGAGTTTGTAAAAGCATGAACGCTGAATAGATAAATTTACAGGATTTTTGTCATGATGTGTATCTACTTGTGGAAAATATTGAACTCAGAGAATCATGCAATGAACCAGCATCAAGTTTCACACATAGCAAAACAAAAATAATATTTAGGATTCATAGACTCCTGGGTTAATGTAATATAATTAATTAATTAAAATTAAATGTATAATCAATTTTTACATAGTAAATACTCGAATTATTATTTAAAAGCTGTAGGAGTCCTGAGCATGAATTTGCCTCAAATCTCATTTGCATCCTCCACTTTAGCATTCTGTTTTCAGCTGCCCGAGACATGACAGATGGAAGCAGAAATAGGCCATTCAGCCCCAAATATCACCATAGAGTCCCTACAGTGCAGTGTAGAAAGAGGCTTTTCGGTTCTATCAAGAATGCACTGACCCTCTGAAGAGCATCTTACTCAGATCCCTACCTTATCCCTACCTTATCCCCACATGCTCATCCACCTAGCCTGTACATTCCTGGACACCAGAGGGTGATTCAGCATGGTCAGTCCACCTAACCTGCAAACATTTGGAGGAAACCATGGCACCCAGTAGAAACTCACACGGATACAGGAAGAACATGCAAACTCCACACAGTCAGTTACCCAAGGCCTGATCCAGAGTGAAGGTCCTGGAAATTAATTTGGAAGTGGCAGGCTTCCCCGGGAATTGGACTAAGTGAAGCTAAAATGAATGGCATGTTCTGGCAGACCTGATCTGGGAGCACAAATCTGGGCTAGAAGATTTCAGTGGGTGGGCTGGAGCCCTGTAAGAAAGGAGAGATCCAGTAGATAGGTTTTGAACTTACTTGACAGGTTAGTCTCTGAGCTGGGAGGATAGCAGTGCAGCATTTGGCCTCATAATGAAACCTTGGGCCTCATATGATCTAGTGTGCCAGGGAGGGGGTTGGAGTCACTGACAAAGGACTGAAAGTTTGCGACAGGGACTGGAACAATGACTCCAGGTTTTAAAATATTTAGCTGTCGGAAATTTCTGCTCATGCGGTAGTGGATGTAACACCACCAGACAAGTTAGAGATAGCAGGGAGTTTGTGAGAAGTAATGAAGAGAGAGCGTAGGTGAGGAAACAGATGCTGTGCCTGCACATAGTACCACTGAAAGGCAGCACACAGATGCGAAATAGGAAAAGTCCAAGGATAGATCCTTGGTGGATACCAGAGATAAATTGGGAAATGAAGCCACTGTGGTGGGGTTCTCTAGCTATGAATAGACCAATAAGAATAGAATTAGGTGACTGCAGTCCCACTCAGTTCGCCAACAGTGCAGATGTGTCAGAATAGAATTCAGTGGGTCAATTGTGTCAAAACCTGGATAGAGGTCAAGAGGACAAGGAGGGGGAGTCACATAGCACATTATTTGTGACTTTAGCAAGACTGTTTCCATCCTATGGCAGGAACGGTAACCAATTCTGAACGATTCGCGTATGAAATTCCACGAAAGACGAGCACCGATGTGGGAGTCAAGAAGATCTTAAAAGATTTTGGATAAGAACAGGAGGATGAGTACGGGGCAATAGTTTGTAAAAGTAGAGGAAGTGGAGAGGAAGAAGGTTGAATTTTTGTAAACTTTTTTCCTCGTGTCTTATGACAGTAAGCTTTTGCTTGCAGATAAGAGCCCACTAAATTTGCCAAAAGCCTTTTATTTGCATCTAACTTACAAATAGATTCTGGTGCGATTGCCTCTTGATGGAATGCACCCTGCTGCTCATGATGAACACAATGTCTCACACATTGGTCCAGTTGTGGCAGCTTCATGCTGTTGCCTGAATGTATTTTCTGAGGACATTACTTTATAGTCACTGCAGGGGGTAAGCAGTTATATAACTGTATTTCATTGAGCTCAATAAGCTGCTCCACACTTGTCTCCCACAGGAGAGTGCAAAAGTGAAAGCTGATCTTGCAGTTATTCACAAAACATTTCTGAGTAACCCAACAAACAGCTATTCATGATTTCCGTCTCTGCATGTTCCATTCAGAAAAATAACTGCTTCAAGCTTTTAATATGTAGACTGTCTCTTTGTGATGTGCACACCATAAGATTAGGTAGGAAGTGTCTCAGATTCCAAGGAGAGAAGAAAAAGGGCTTGCATAGAGTGTCACTATTCATGCAAGCCAGAAGGGAAATGATTTCTTGTGATGAACACAGTGACCGATACAACGGCATTCAAAGGCAAGAGTTGGGGGAAGAGGTCAGCATCATATCTTCCCAATGCCAGACCCCTCAATCAGGCACTGAAAATGTGAAAGCCTCTCCCCTCCATTCCCTCCTCCCTCCTTCCCCAGGAGGACTTTGACAAATCCAAGGGGGATTGCTGGGCATCCTTCAGGGAACAAGAAAAAGGTGAGGCTTCCTATCTAATCAGTGAGTCATCACCAGATACTAACGTAAGAATAATTAGTATGAATTGGTTCATTAATTAGTGTTCCTTATGTAAAGTCCATGCAGCCCCATCCAGTCCAGTGCTCCAAGTGCTGCGGTTTGTAACCCCTATGAGGAAGGTAAGGTTCAGCTCATTGGCTGTTTCTCTCTCAATAGATGTTTCCTGGCCTGCAATCCCTAGCCATTGAAAGGCATCAATAAATACTTGGGAGTGAACTGTTTCATGGGTCTGATCTCTGGGAGCTAGCTCCAACGACCAGGAGGCCTGAAGTGCAATCAGCCTGCCAAAGCACCTTCATGGAATTCTGGTAAGTTTCAGAGCTTGAGGCACAAAGTGGGGCCTGCTGAAGAAAGTTGCCCTAAACCAAGTGATGACTACCTGCCAATGAGGCAGCACATTTCCAACTTGTGGCATAACATTGATCAAAGAGTAGCAACAATAGATTTAACAGTTTGTGTTCTTTATCCATCTGCCAGTGGTTCTTTGTTCTTACCATAGGCCAAGCAAAGCATTTAATCGCATTTCTGGTTATTCTCTTTATGAAATGCATGTGTAGACAAGATGTGATGAGAGATAAGTAATTACATTTTCTGATCGCATGGCTGCATGACATACATCTGATGCTGGAAGTTTAGAATCACCATTTTCCTTTGTGCTCGATATTACTCAAAACAGGAAGAGAGATTTCCTCTTGATTCCCATTGAATTCAGTTTGCTCATGTTCCTTCATGCCATACATGGTCAAATGTCACCTTGATGTCAAGAAAGCCATTCTTACCTCACCTTTGGTCCTCAGCTCTTTTCTCTAGTGAGGTCAAGAACAGAGTGGCTTTGGCAGAACACAAACTGAGCATCAGTGAGCTAGTTATTGGTGTGTAAGTGCACTATCAATGACATCCTTAATTGCTTTACTGATGATCAACAATAGATTGATGAACCAGTAACTGGCTGTGTTGGATTTGCCTTACATTTTTGGGCAGGAGATATAGATTAGATTACATTACAGTGTGGAAACAGGCCCTTCGGCCCAACAAGTCCACACCGACCTGCCGAAGCGAAACCCACCCATACCCCTACATTTACCCCTTACCTAACACTACGGGCAATTTAGTATAGCCAATTCACCTGACCCTGCACATCTTTGGACTGTGGGAGAAAACCGGAGCACCCAGAGGAAACCTACGCAGACACGGGGAGAACGTGCAAACTCCACACAGTCAGTCGCCTGAGGCGGGAATTGAACCCGGGTCTCTGGCGCTGTGAGGCAGCAGTGCTAACCACTGTGCCACCGTGCCGCCCAATATATATTGACAATTTTCCACAATGCCAGGTAGAAACCATTGATGTAGCTGTATTGGATCGGCTGGGTTAGGGACATGGCTAGTTCTGGAATACAAGTCTTCAGTGCTGCTACCAGAATGTTGTGAGGGACCACAGTTTTTGTGGTATCCAGTGCTTTCAGTCATTTCTTTGTGGATTCTTGGAGAAGTGAATTAGCTGAAGTCTAGCATCTCTAAAGAGCAGTTGAGGAGGCCAAGGTGGAAAATCCACTCTCTGCTTTTGGCTGAAGAAAATGCTTCAGGCCTTGTCTTTTGTACTATTGTCCTGGACTCCACCATCATTTATGATGGGGATACTTATGGAGTTTCTTCTTTCAGATGGTTGTCACAGCATCAGAAATTTAATCTCATCCATTGATTGTGAGATCCCTTAGTGCTGTTTATTACACATTACTTCCAATGTTTGGCATGCAAGCAGCAGCCCTATCTATGAATATTATTCTAAACAATAATCACTCTATTTTAAAAAAATAAACTGGGATAGTCAATCATTTCAAAAGAGATTTTTTTTCTCCTCTGCATATCCTTCTGAGTATCAAACATGCTAACAATTACAATTACTACATAGAACACAAGCAAAGTACTGTGGATGCTGGAAACCTGAAATAAAATTGAGTGTGAGAGATAAACAGGAAATCTGTAATAAATCAGACAGTGCTGGAGAAACTCAACAGGAAATCTGTAATAAATCAGACAGTGTTGGAGAAACTCAACAGGAGATCTGTAATAAATCAGACAGTGCTGGAGAAACTAAACAGGAAATCTGTAATAAATCAGACACTGTTGGAGAAGCTCAAGAGGAAATCATAGACACTCACACCACCCTCACACCCACATGCTCACACTCACTCTGTCTCCCCTGCATGCGCACACATATAGTATGTGGGGTGAATTTGTACTTGCAGAATTGCATGTTGTTTTGCTCAAAAACTGCTTAAGTCCATGCAAGATTCTGTAAATCCCATTTTAGAAATAACATCAGTCTGAACATTGGGACTCATACCTTCAATGCAGTATCTGAGCTGAGATGGCACCTATTGTTAAAGTTATCTTGAGAATGTAACTTTAAAAATGTTGTGGGATTTACATATGAAAGAACCAAAACTAACATGGTCATTCTTAAAGATGAAAGACTTAACAAACAATCCAGGTTGTTTTCAATATATCATTTCAGTGGCATCACATTGTAATTTTTTGCTCTAAATTCTGTGTCACATGATCTTATATTCCACAATCTGATGGAGGAGCAGTGCTCTGAAAGCTAGTGCTTCCAAATGAACCTGTTGGGCTATAACCTGGTGTTGTGTGATTTTTAACTTTATCCACCTCAGTCCAACACCAGCATCTCCAAATCTGAAATAAATCAGACACTGCTGGAGAAACTCGACAGGTCAGTTTCTGGTAGCATCTTTGGAGAGAAAAACAAAGTTCGTGTTTTGAGTCCAATAACAGTCTTTTTGGAATTTAAAAAGAGTTTTAACTGCAACCTCAAAATCTTAAATTTGCTTCTGTTCTACAGATACTACCAGAGACCTGTTGAGTTTCTCCAGCATTTTCTGATTTTATTACAGTTAACTTGTATTGTGCAGCCTAAAGAAAAATATTTCTCAAAAGGATTATAGACAGTCCTACACTTATTTTTCAAAGCCAATATATGGCTCCCAAATTATTACAACAAATGTAAACTTTTATACATAGTTAACAAATGATTTGGACAATGGTCTTGTACTCCAATTATATGCTAAGTAACCTTTTGTCACCTTGCTAGATAGACTGATCCATTAGCACATCTGGATATTAGAAGGCTGCAATATAATTATATTGAAATGGTCCACAGTTAGCTACAGAGCTAGGAAATCGTAATGAACATCTGGCAGACAGTCTCACACTGAGCTGACAGGAGATGGCAGCCTCTGTGGAATTGTAGCCCAGCGTGATTTATCAGGTGCAAGCCTGATTTTATTCAACTATATATGGATATTAAATCAGCAGCCTGATTTGTATCTGTCACAGATTTAATGAAAATTAACAGAGGGATATGAGACAAACTGAAGGGGGTGGAGGGCAGAAAAGGGAAAGGTGATGAGCAATGTAGAGTGGTAAAGGAGAGAAGGGGTTTGCTATCAGCTAGTTTGGTGCCACCAATCATTCATTCTTCCTCTCTCTATGCTAAGAAGGATGGGGACAAGAAGAAGGGGAGCAAAGTTAGCTCTGCAATAATTATACAAAATGGCTAACTCCAAATGCAAAGATGGAGATCAATTGAGTTGCTATTTTTTTTTGCTGGGGGCATAGTGAGTTATAGGCCCTGCAAGGGGCAATTGCAGTAATCATTCTTCCACTGATTTAGTAATGTTACCCATCTGACTTCAGTTTGGCTAGTAGAGTCATAGAGTCATTGAGATGTACAGCACGAAAACACGAAAACAGACCCTTAGGTCCAAATAGTCCACGCCGACCAGTTATCCCCACCCAATCTAGTCCCACCAGCCAGCACCTACAAAACCTTCCTATTCATATACCCATCCAGATCACTGATGTACCAGCTTCCACCATTACTTCTGGCAGCTCATTCCATATACATGTGAAAAAGTTGCCCCTTAAGTCTCTTTTATATCTTTACCCTTTCACCCTAAACCTATGCCCTCTATATCTTTACCCTTTCACCCTAAACCTATGCCCTCTCGTTCTGGACTCTCCCACCCCAGGGAAAAGATTTTGTCTATTTATCCTATCCATGCCCCTCATAATTTTGTAAACCTCTATAAGATCACCCCTCAGCCTCCGATGCTCCAGGGGAAACAGCCCTAGCCTATTCAACCTCTCCCTATAGCTCAAATCCTCCAATCTGGCAACATTCCTGTTAATCTTTTCTGAACCCTTTCAATTTTCACAACATTTTTCTGATAGGAAGGAGACCAGAATTGCACGCAATATTCCAACAGTGGCCTATCCAATCCCCAGGACCTTACCATTAAGTGTATAAGTCCTGCTAAGATTTGCTTTTCCTCACGTTTATCTAAATTAAACTCCATCTGCCACTCCTCAGCCCATTGGACCATCTGATCAAGATCCCATTGTACCCTGAGTTGACCTTCTTCACTATGCACTATATCTCCAATTTTGGTGCCATCTGCAAACTTAATAACTATACCTCCTATGTTCACATCCAAATCATTTACGCAAATGACAAAAAGCAGTGGACCCAGCACCGCTCCTTGTGGTACACCATTGGTCACAGGCCTCCAGCCTGAAAAGCAACCCTCCACCACCACCCTCTGTTTTCTACCTTTGAGCCAGTTATGTATGTAAATGGGTTGTTCTCCTTGTATTCCATGAGATCTAACCTTGTTAATCAGTTTATCATGAGGAATCTTGATGAATGCCTTATTGAAGTCCATATAGATCACATGCACTGCTCTTCCCTCATCAATCATCTTTGTTACTTCTTCAAAAACCTCAATCAAGTTTGTGAGACATGATTTCCCATACGCAAAGCCATGCTGACTATTCCTAATCTGTCCTTGCCTTTCCAAACACATGTACATCCTGTCCCCTTAGGATTCCCTCCAGCAACTTGCCCATCACCGAAGTCAGGTTCACTGGTCTATTGTTCCGTGGCTTGTCCTTACCACCTTTCTTAAACAGTGGCACCATGTTAGCCAACCTCCAGTCTTCCGGCACCTCACCTGTGACTATCGATAATACAAATATCTCAGCAAAAGTCCCAGCAATCACTTATCTAGCTTCTCACAGATTTCTAGGGTACACCTGATCAGGTACTGGAGATATCCACTTTTATGCGTTTCAAGACATCCTGCACTTCCTCCTCTGTAATATGGACATTTTTCAAGATGTCGCCCTCTATTTCCCTATCTAAGAATGCACATTATAACTTATATAATTGCCTCAAAAGCAATCATGGCCCATTACATTTGATGCGCAAGTTGTCTCCTTGCAATGTTGCCTCAGTAACTGAAATCAAAAGAAGGCACATAAAAGCAGCAACTGAAATTTCCATTTCACGAACCCATTTGAGAGCTAGCCTTGGAAAACAATGCATCACATTTGCTACATTGACACACTGAGCATAAGAATGCAAGGATATGGTCTGTGATGTGGAAGGGAGGGACTACCATAGTGGCTCACTGGCAAAATTCTACTCCTCCAGTTTTGCACAGAAACTTTGTTTGTGGAATATGCAATTGATTAAGGAGATGTATCTCAGAACTCCATACCGAGGCATGACGATTAACCTCCTTCGGAAGTCGCCATGTCTCAGTGTGAGGGCATAACTTGCGGATTCATGGAGATGGATGTGAGGCCTCAGAAAGTCCTTCAATCAAATTGTGTTTTCTTTCTGACATTCACCACAGATTGTACGTTCACAGCAAGATGGCTGTGACCTTATTGCAACTACAAGAACAAGGTAGAGGTAGACAGTTGTCAGCCAGCCCAACAAGTACACCACCCTCCAGGATGAGAAGCAGCAGTGGATGTTCACCCAAGGAGTGGAAGGGAATGATGGGATCCCCATATCTACAGGTCTTTTCTTCAACTGTCCAAACAACGGTGCAGACTCCAATTAAGGATGACCTGGCTCATCATTACTGAACTGTGTCAGATGTCATCTGCTGCAGCAGGACTTGCACTCAGAAGGACATCATGCTAATCCCATCAAAGTGACCATTAAGGTCATAGCTGCCCTGATTCTTTATGCCAACTATTTATTTCAAGGAGCAACAGGGAACCTGTGTGACTTTTACCATTCCTTGAGCTGTAATGGATCTGGAATGTAATGGATGCCATTTGCTGCAAACTCCAGTTCTTGATGTCCTTCCCCCCAATGATGAGGAGAGACAAGCAGCTCAGGCAGTGGGATTCTCCACCTTCATTGAAGAGCACCATCAACTGAACTCACGTTGCTTTAAGAGGGCCCTGTCATCAACTTGCAGAGTTCATCAACATTGATGGCTTCCACTCCATCAATGTTCAAATAACAGGTCATGATCCAGATAACCTGGGGCTACCATGGCAATTACAGACCAGAGAACCTACTGGTTCCTGCATCCCTCCACGGTCCTTTGGTCATTCAGAGTTGGCTACAGGGAGACTAAGAGTATCTCTTCAGGCATGGCTCATGATACCTTCAGTCCGAAGCAGAATGAAGGTACAATGTTACTCACATTTCCATCTGGATGATTATAGAACAAAGCGTTGCCCACCTTAAGATGAAACGTTTATATACAAACATATGAAAATGATTCGGTACCTTGAGCTGGCTCACCATTCAATTAATGATTTGTTTGTATATTGAATTCCACGTTCCCACATATCTCTGATAACCATTGATTCCCCTGCCTAGCAAGAATAATCCAACTCTGCCTTAAAAATACTCATAGACACCGCTGTTGCTGTCCTCTGAAGTAGAGCATTCCAAAGTTGCACAACCTACATTTTTCAGTCTTGAACCATCTGTGGAGGTAGGTCAGAGATGTATTCACCAGACTATGCTCCCAAGTCTGATAGAAGAAGAGTACCTGCCAAGGCGAAAGTCTCTGAGTTGGTGGAGGGCACAAGTGGAAGTCTGACCAGTGCATCCTTGAAGAGATCAGTAACTTCCTCCTTCGAAGTAGAACTGCAGTCTCCAGGCATCTTTCAAGAGGTTTGCTGGGTGCCACATGTGGGAAGAGAGGGAAATCATTGCCAGAGGTGGATGAAAGCTTGTACAGATTAGGAATGATGATAATGAGAGAGTTATGCAACATAGCCCAATGAGACTCACTGTGTTGGCTGTTCACTGAGGTCCTCCTGTCTCCACTTATGTGGTCATGATCTTCTCCAGCCAAATCTAATATTTCCTCCTTGTAGTGGAGCCTGATATCCACCAGTTGTGGAGCTCTCAACTTGGTTGTTGACCAGTTTTTTTTCTGCAATGAGTATGATGGGAATGGCTGGAAGAGCAGTTAATGGGAAGTAGGAGAGATGGTGAGCTGATACCTGTGTGTAGGAAGTGCAGAGGGCAAGAAGGGTTAACAGTTTGGGAGGATGAGGTGGTTGAGAGCTGATTAGCAGACACGTGCCTGGAATAGTGAGGGTTCTGGTCCATGAACCTTGGTGAGATGTGGTTTCAGCAGCAGAGTTAGAGTGAGTGGGTGACTCAGTTTGTATGAATAGCAGAGAGAAGATGGTGATACTTACCCTTGCACAGAGCTGAAAATTATTGACCTTCCTACACCGCTGGGCACCTCACTTCATCTGGACACAGCACTGACCCGTGCTGCAATTTGTGTCCAGACTGGTTTCATCAAGTGGGGTGACCTGTTTTTGCAGTTGACTGAAGAAAGGACTGCCAGCTTCCTCACCACCGACATCTAGAAGACCTCCAGATCCCTGTCTGTGAAGTGGTGAGTGAGCCTTCCTTTCCTCTGGATCATGTCCTGAACAGACAAGCTCTAGCTCCAAAGGTGGGGCTTTAAATTTTCCAGCAGAAACATGAAAGTTGGAAGGTCCGGGCTGTGGCCAGGGCTTCAGTGTCTCTGGCTGTATCATTCCCCGAATAGGACACCCAAGAGACAAGTTGTGTAATGGAAAAGGTGAAGATTGTGTGCAGAAAGCTAATCTGGAGGGCTGTTTAGCAAGCGAGTTCCCTGACTGGAGGTGAGTGGAGCATATTTTTCCAATTTTTTATATCAGATATGAAACCAACCAACCGCTTGTTGAGCTGGTGGGTTCTGTGTTTAGTGAGTCAGTTCTCTGACTAATCTGAACCATGGTGGACCAGACACCCTGAATTTAACAAAGATAAGAAAACTCTGCCCTATATGTAGGGATTGCAGTGGGAATCAGCGACTTACTTATCTATGCTTGTCTTTCATGAAAATAATTTTGTTCATAAACAGGATTATGGATGATTACCATGGCATACTGGTAAGGGTGGTATGCCACAGACTGCAGTGCTGGCCTGGTATTGCTGGTGGAGTAATGCTCACCCAGATACATACCTTGGAAGACTGAATGGATACCACCTTGATTGCACACAAGCTAACCATTTGATCTGACTCCAGGTCCAGCCCATGAATTTGTGCCCATTCATAAAGTATGCAAGCAACTGCAATCTGAACCAATGCAAATTAAGAGATAATTCCCAAAGTCTATCTACCATCTATAAGGCACAAGTGAGGAGTGGGATGGAATATTCCTCATTTGCCTGGATGAGTGCAGTTTCAACAACACTTGAGAAGTTCAACACCATCTGGAACAAAGCAGATCACTTGAGTGATATCTCATCCATTGATGAGTATGTTCATTCTCGGCCAACAGCACCAGTGTGTAGTGTATACAAGATGTACTGCAGACACTTATTCAGGCTTCTTCAAAAGTGCATTCCAAACCCATGATCAAAAGACAAGGACATCAGATCCAGTGGAACATCATTAGCTATAGATTTTCTCCAAGAGATACAACATTCCTACTCAGAACTCTATCACCGTACCTTCATTAGGTAATTGTCCTGCAAATCGCATTCTAATAATATTATGGAAATGCCGACACCTCAAGGATGGCAGCAGTCATAAATGGCAAGTCACCACCACCTTCTCCAGGGTGAGTGAGGATGGGCAACAATTGCTGACCTAGCTAATGATATGAAATTGGAACTAAAATATTCCAGAGGATTTGGTGAGGTATCCTTCAGTAGGTTTTGATTCAGCCAAGGTGGAGAGACTTGACCACAGTTGATGTCAGTTCAAATGGTGTCTCTGAGTTTGCAATGTGAGCAGGAAATGAAACGAGTAGAGTGAATGAAGTTATTCCTGGACTCTCTAATTCTACAGATTGTAAGAATATGAATTATGAGGCTTGGTTTCCATTTCAACAACTTCCCATTTCAAAAAGTTTCGAAGCTCTAATGCAACATGGTTTATAGTTCCATTTTGTATCACTAGTACTAACCAACTATTACTTTCCAACCCACTTAAGCCAGCTCAAGATATATTAGCTGTTCTGGCATTGTTTTATATTGAAATGCTAATTTGTACTCCTGCACAATATGAGAGGTGGGAGCTGCTGTTTGACTCATGTGACTCATGACAGAACAATGCTTGTAAAGAATTGATGAAGTAAACAAAGTACCTGTTTCTACCAGAGGGCAAGGTCTTAGAAAAAAACAATATTGTGGTCATCCATTGCAATGCATTAGCAATAGAGAACACATAATTTAAAGTAAGTTGATAAACCTGGAGTGAAATCATCAGTAGATAGGATTTGATAAGTGAATCGAGAAGATTGCTGACCAGTAAAAATTTGTTATGACATGGATGTTGAGATCCAAATAGTGCTATAAATAGACCACATTGTAATTAGACACATTAATAAAGAAACTCTTATTTTCTCTGATCTTTAGTGATCAAATCAAAGGTTTAGATAAAGATTTGCTTCTTTTTGGAGTTCTGAGATGCCCATATCATAAGCAAATTTTCAGTATCTTGAACTGTGTTATAATGGACATCGAAGACAGAATGGTAGAGAAAGTGCGCCACCTATAATACCCATAATTCTGTTAGGAAGGGAATTCCAGGAATTTGACCAAATGACAGCAAAGAGATGTAGATCCCAGACAGAAAGTGAGGATTGCAGATATTGGAGAGTCGGAGTTGAAAAGCGTGAGCTGGAATGGCAAAACAGGTCAGGTAGCATCAGGAATGAAGGGCTTATGCCCGAAACATCAACTCCCTGCTCCACAGATGCTGCCTGACCTGCTGTGCTTCACCAGCACCACACTCTTTGACTCTGATATAGCTCCCAGTCAGGATGGTGTGTGACTTAGGACAAACTGTAGGGGGTGGTGTTCATATGCGTTTGTGGTCTTTGTTTTGCTATGTGGTAGAAATAAAAGATTTAGAAGGTGTTATCAAAAAAACCTTGTTGAATTGTTGCAAAGCGCCTTTAAGATGATAAATACTGATACTGTGGCGAAGGATGTGCATGTTGAAGGTGGTGGATGAGTGTCAACGAAATGGGCTACTTTGTCCTAGATACTCAGAGAGCACAGAAACAGACCCTCAATCCAACTCATCTATGCCTGGTCCCATTTGCAAGCACTTGGCCCATATCCCTCTAAAGCAGCACGGTGGCTCAGTGGTTAGCACTGCTGCTTCACAGTGCCAGAGACCCAGGTTCAATTCACGCCTCTGGCAACTGTCTATGTGGAGTTTACACATTCTCCCTGTGTCTGCATGGGTTTTCTTCCACTGTCCAAAGATTTGCAGGTTAGGTGAATTGCCTGTAGTATTAGGTGCATTAGTCAGGGGTGAATGTAGGGGAATGGGTCTGGATGGGTTGCTCTTCGGTGGGTCGGTGTGGACTTTTGGGCTGAAGGGCCTGTTTCCACACTGTAGGGAATCTAATCTAAACCTTTCCTATTCATTTACCCATCCAGGTGCCTTTTAAATGTTATAATTCTACCAGCCACCAGCACTTTCTCTGGTAGTTCATTCCATGCATACATGCGCCACCATCTGCATGAAAATGTTGCCTCTTGGGTCCCTTTTAAACTTTCCCTTCTCAGTCTATACCTATGCCCTCTAGTTCTGAACTTTCCCAACCTAGGAAAAATACTCTGTCTATTTATCCTATCCATGCCCCTCATGATTTTATAAACCTCTATAAGGTCACCCCTCAGCCTCCAGCGCTCCAGGGAAAACAGACTTTCCCCATAGCTCAAATCCTCCAACTCTGGCAACATCCTTGTAAATCTTTTCTGAACCCTTTCAAGTTTCACAATGTCCTTTCGATAGGAGGAAGACCAGAATTGCATTAAAATTTTCCAAAAGTGGTCTAATCAATGTCCTGTACAGCCACAACATACTCAATGCTCTGACCAATAAAGGAAAGCATACCAAATGCCTTCTTCACTATCCTATCTATCTGAGACTTCACTTTCAAGGAGCTATGAACCTGCACGCCAAGGTCTCTTTGTTCAGCAACACTCCCCAGGACCTTACCATTGAGTATATAAGTCTTGCCCTGATTTGCTTTTCCAAAATGCAGCACCTCACATTTATCTAAATTAAACTCCACCTGCCACTCCTTGGCCCATTGGCCCACCTGATCAAGGAGCCATTGTACTCTGAAGTAGCCTTCTTCACTGTCAGTAAGTTTGCAAATGACGCCTCCAATTTTGGTGTCATTTGCAAACTTACTAACTCTACTTCCTATGTTCACATCCATGTGTTGAGGTTCTTGAGTGTTGTTGAAGTTGCACCCATCCAGGCAAGAGGAGAATATTCCACCATACTCCTGAGTTTTCCTTGAAGATAATAGACAGACTTTGGGGAATAAGGACATGGTTTATTTGCCACAGAAATCCTAGCTTCTGACCTGCATTGTAAGCACAGTATTTGTATAGTCCATTTAGTTTTGGGTCAGTGGTAACCCTCGGATACTGATAGTGGAGGATTCAGTGATGCTCATACCGATGAACATCAAAGGTATTTATTAGATTCTCCCTTACAGACATGATCATTGTTTGGCACTTATCAGTCCAAGCCTGGATATTGTCCAGAACATGCTGCTTTTGGTCATAAACTGCTTCAGTATCTGAGGAATCAGAAAAGATGCTGAACATTGTGCTATCATCAGTGAACATCCCCACTTCTGATCCTATGACGGAGATAAGATCACCAATGAAGGAGCTGAAGATATTTGGGCCTAGGCCACTACTCCCAGGAACTCCTGCAGTGAGATCCTGAGGATAGATGACAGCACTTGAGCTAAAGGGATCCAAGGATATGGGAATAAGCAGAAATAGGTTATTGAGTTGGATGATCAGACATGATCACAATGAACAGTGGAACAGGCACAAAGAGTAGACTGTCTTATACCTACTCCTATTTTCTATGTTTCGATGACCACAAATGACACATTTATCCCAATTCTCCATTTCCTGTTAGTTAGCCAATCCTCTGTCCATGGCAATATATTACTGCAGCATCATGGACTTTTCATTTTTGTGTCACCCTAATGACTTTGTCAATCTCCATTTCTCTTCCACAATTTCCTGTGGTAGTCGCTTTTTTTTTCAGGTTACTTGGATAATACGAAATACCCCCCCTAAATCAGGTCCATATTTCCTCTCTACAGCCTGATCATGTGTAGACAGCGCCCCCTATATAGAACACTGTTTACAATAGGGCATTGGGAAACACATAATCACCTTCTTGAAGCAATGGTGCTGCTGCCAGGATCACAAAGAGGGATAGGCCTCCAGTGCTGACTGTGGCCTGTCTCAATTCAGGGATGTTTGTCCATGTGGTACGTTTGCAGATGATCACTCCTGGTGCTGGGTAGGGGTTGTTTGAGGGAGTTTGTTATCACCATTCCCCCTTTTTCTTTGTTTTGTCTTGGATCTATCTAGCAATTAATAGTAGAGGATTCAACATCACAGAATATTCACAGAGGGGGCAGTTTCTCGATAACAGTAAGTACAACTACATTTGGCCAGACATAATTACTAAGAACTTAGGGAGTTGGTCCTGATACATCTGATCCCTTGGAAATCTGGATTAGAATGCCTTGACTGATTGTGTGTGACATCAGTGGAATGGGTGGAACAATGTAACATGAATATTAACCCCTTTGAACCATTAACTAATACATCATTCCACAAACATATTCTCCTGAGAACGCTACCATTGCCATAGATACCTCAGCGGTCAAATCAGGAAAAGGAAAAGATTTCTTGGACCTTTGACTGCTGTCTAGACTCTGGGTTTCCTTAATAACATTCCGACAATACTATTGCTCTATAATTCCCTTCCTTTCTATCCTTCTACTACAAACGTTGATCAAAATCCTACAACAAAATATATCACATAAAATAAATCAAAACAGCTTTATCATTAGACTTGCCAGTAATACATACAAAAACTGAGCTAATAACCTTATTTTACTGTACAATGCCTAATTTTATTCAGCAACCTTTGGATGTCTTACTTCATGAACTGTACGACATAAATGCACATTAATGTTGTTTAAATATCTCCACTTCTCCCTTCAGCTGTAAATTTTGAAACAGGCACCCATGATATAGTAGTGAATTGTAAGGTAATTATGATTTTCATTTCTTAACTGCCTGAACTCACTGCTCCATATTTTGACAGCGTAAACACAAAGTCAAAGGTGTGGTCAACTCCCCATTATGTTCCTTCGTCCATTGATCTTTGTCGCTGGACAGATGTGGACACATTTGTGTCCAATGGTTTACAAAATAATTCATCAGGTTCCAAAACAAAACATTTTATGAAGCTCGAAACAAATGCTTTGAAAAATGAGAAAATAAAATGCATATTACATTAATGAGAGTGTTGAAGTCTTTGAAAATGGGACTGTTGAGTTCTATATGCAACTTAACAGTTACTGAGCAGATAGCACCACAGAACTGTCATGCCAAGTCAAGTAGTTGATTTGGGAAAGGTAGGATCTAAAGTTGCTATTTTAAGAATGAGATGAGCATTAAGGAAGAAAATGTTTACACTTTCCTTGGGGATTAAATCATTTCAGTAGAGCCTTTAATAATATATGTAAAATCAATTCTATGGGAAGAATAGTTTTGGTTATTTTAAATTCTAAACCTTCTCATTCTTTCATCTTTCCCATTTGTCACTTACTATGATGGTCAAAAGAAAAGTGTGAAATATTGTTAGATTTCAAACAGGGAGCTTCCAAACCAGGTAGTGGTCAGTAACAAACATAGGGAATGCTGGAGAAACTCTGGCAGCATCTGGAGAGGGAGAGTTATGAAGAAGAGCAAAAAAATCACACAACACCAGGTTATAGTCCAACAGGTTTAATTGGAACCACCAGCTTTTGGAGCACTGCTCCTTCATCAAGTAGTTGTGGAATCACAATTGTAAAACACAGAATTTATAGCAAACGTTTACAATGTAATGTAACTGAAATTATACATTGAAAAATGCCTTGATTGTTTGGTAAATCCCTCATCTGTTAGAATGACCATGTTAGTTTCACTTCTTTCATATGCAAATCGCAGAATGATTTTTAAAAGTTATATTTTCAAGTGAACTTTAACAATTGGTAAAAACAATGACTGCAGATGCTGGAAACCAGATTCTGGATCAGTGGTGCTGGAAGAGCACAGCAATTCAGGCAGCATCCGAGGACAGGCAAAATCGACGTTTCGGGCAAAAGCCCTACA
>NC_057716.1:11518297-11555102 GCF_004010195.1 Chiloscyllium plagiosum | reverse complement strand
TGTGTGTGTGTGTGTGTGTGTGTGTGTGTGTGTGTGTGTGTGTGTGTGTGTGTGTGAGAGTCAGTGTGTGTGTGTGTGTGTGACCGTGACATGAACCCAAGATCCCGGTTGAGGGCCTCACTATGGGTACCGAAATTAGCTATCAGCCTCTGCTTGGTCACTTTTCGCTGCTGCCTGTCCTGAAGTCTGCCTTGGAGGATGGTCACCCGAAGGTCCGAGATCGAATGTCCTGGACCTCTGAAGTGTTCTCCAATTGGGAGTGAACACTCCTGTCTGGTGATTGTTGTGCGTTGCCCATTCATCCGCTGCCGTAGCCTCTGCTCGGTTTCCCCAATGTACCATGCCTCCGGGCATCCTTGCCTGCAGCGTATGAGATAGACAATGTTGGCTGAGTTGCATGAGTACCTGCCATGTACAAGGTGGGAGGTGTCCCCACGCATAATGGTGATATCCATGTCCACACTTTGACACGTCTTGCAACATCTACCGTGACATGGTTGTATGGAGTTGTCCTGAAGGCCAGGCAGTTTGCTACGAACAATGATCTGTTTGAGGTTTGGTGGCTGTTTAAACGCAAGCAGTGGAGGTGTGGGGAAGGTGTTGGCGAGGTGCTCATCCTCATTGATAATATTTTGCAAGCTGCATCATTTTTCAGCTCCTGGGAAGTACTGGACAACGAAGGGTACCCTGTCAGTTGCAGCACGTGTCTGACTCCTGAGGAGGTCATTACGGTTCCTTGCTGTGGCACGTCGGAACTGGTGGTTGATGAGTTGAGCATCGTACCCCATTCTTATGAGGGCATCCTTGAGTACTTCCAAGTGCCTGTCACATTCCTCCTCAGCTGAACAGATCCAGTGTATGCATAGGGCTTGATAATAGGGGATGGATGTTTTAATATGTTTGGGGTGGAAGCTGGAGAAATGTAGCATTGTGAGGTTATCCGTGGGTTTGCGGTTGAGTGAGGTATTGAGGTGCCTATCCTTGATGGAGATGCATGTGTCCAAGAATGAGACAGATAGTGGAGAGTAGTCCATGGCGAGTTTGACAGGGAGGGAAGTAAAAGGGGGGGTAAAGTTGCATTGTTGGTTAGGGATGATATCACGGCTGTGCTAAAGGAGGACACTATGGAGGGCTTGAGTAGTGAGGCATTATGGGTGGAGCTGAGAACTTAAAAGAGTGCAATTACCTTGTTGGGGTTGTATTACAGGCATCCCAACAGTGAGCATGAAGTAGAAGAACAAATAGGTAAGCATATTATGGAAAGATGTAGAGGCAATAGGGTAGTGGTGATGGGAGATTTTAACTTTCCCAACATTGACTGGGTTACACTTAGCGTCAGAGGTCTGGATGGGGTAGAATTTGTAAGAAGCATCCAGGAGAGTTTTCTCGAGCAATATGTCAATAGTCAGACGAGGAAAAGGGCCATATTGGACTTGGTGTTGGGGAATGAGCCAGGCCAGGTGGTAGAAGTTGCGGTGGGAGATTTCTTTGGGAACAGTGACCACAATTCTGTAAGTTTTAGAATACTCGTAGGCAAAGATGAGTGTGGTACTAAGGGAAGAGTACTAAACTGGACTAAGGCCAATTATATCAAAATTAGACAGGAGCTGAGAAATGTGGATTGGACACAGCTATTTGAAGGGAAGTCCACATTTAATATGTGGAACGCTTTCAAAGATAGGTTAAAGATAGTGCAGGATAAGCATATCCCATTGAAGGTAAAGGAAAGGAAAGGCAAGATTCATGAACCGTGGATGACAGGAGAAATTTTCTGACTAGCCAAGAGGAAAAGGGAAGCGTACATAAGGTCCAGGCAAGTAAGAACAGAACGGGCCCTGGAGGAATATCAGAACAGTAGGACCAGTCTTAAACGGGGAATCAAGCGGGTCAAAAGGGTCATGAAAAAGCTTTAGCAAGCACAATTAAGGAGAATTCCAAAACATTTTATTCTTATATAAGAAGTAAGTGGGTAACTAGAGAAAGGATTGGTCCACTAAAGGATAATGAAGGAAGGCTGTATGTCAAACCTGAGAGAATGGGTGAGATTCTGAATGATTATTTTGCATCAGTATTTACTAAGGAGAGGAACATGATGAATGTTGAGATTAGAGATAGACGTTTGATTAGTCTGGATCACATTGACATAAGTAGGGAAGATGTGTTGGTTAGGCTAGAGGTTATTAAGATGGACAAATCCTCTAGACTGGATAGAATCTTTCCCAGGTTGGTGAGGGAGGTGAGAGAGGAAATAGCTGGGGCCCTGACAGATATCTTTGTGGCATCCTTAAACACAGGTGAAGTACCAGAGGCCTGGAGGGTTGCTCATGTTGTCCCCCTGTACAAGGAAGGTAGTAGGGATATTTCGGGTAACTACAGACCAGTGAGCCTGATGTGAGTGGTGGGAAAGTTGCTGGAGAAGGTACTGAGGGATAGGATCTATTTATATTTAGAAAAGAATGAGCTTATCAGTGATAGGCAACATAGTCTTGTGCAGGAGAGATCATGCCTTACCAAATTAATAGAGTTCTCTGAGGAATTGACCAAACTGATAGATGAAGGAAGGGCTGTTGATATCATTTACATGGACTTTAGTAAGATGTTTGATAAGGTTCTCCATGGTAAACTAATAGAGAAAGTGAAGTCACATGGTATGCACGACATTCTAGCTAGGTGGATAAAGAACTGGTTGAGCAACAGGAGACAGAAAGTAGTAGTTGAAGGGAGTTTCTCTAAATGGAGAAAGGTGACCAATGGTGTTCCACAGGGATCAGTGCTGGGGCCACTGTTGTTTGTGATGTACATAAATGATCTGGACGAAGGCAATGTTGGTATGATCAGCAAGTTTGCAGATGACACGAAGATTGGTGGAGTAACAGAAATCATAAAGGACTATCAAAGAATACAGGAGGATATAGATAGACTGGAGATTTCGGCGGAGAAGTGGCAGATGGAGTTCAATCCAGACAAATGTGACGTGATGCATTTTGGGAAGTCTAATTTTAAAGCGAATTATACAGTGAACGGAAGAGCCTTGGGAAAAGTTGATGAGCAGAGAGATTTGGGAGTTCAAGTCCATTCTACCCTGAAGATTGCTGCACAGGTGGATAGGGTAGTCAAGAAGACATATGGCATGCTTGCCTTCACCAGGCAGGGTATTGAGTATAAGAGCTGGCAGGTCATGTTAAATTTGTACATGATGTCGGTTCGGCTGTGTCCAGTTCCGGTCGCCATATTACCAAAAGGATGTAGATGCTTTGGAGAGGGTGCAGAGAAGCTTTATGAGGATGTTGCCTGGTATGGAAAGTGCTAGCTATGAAGAGAGGTTGAGTAGGTTAGGCTTGTTTTCATTAGCAAAAAGGAGATTGAGAGGAGAGACCTGATTGAGGTTTACAAAATCATGAAAGGTATGGACAGGGTAGATAGAGATAAGCTTTTTTCCCAGGGTGAAGGATTCAATAACGAGAGGTCATGTGTTCAAAGTGAGAGTTGAAAAGTTTAAGGGGGATACACGCGGCAAGTACTTCACACAGAGGATGGTGGGCATCTGGAACGCATTGCCAGCAGAAGTGGGAGAGGCAGGCACGGTAAATTAATTTAAGATGCTTCTGGACCAATGCATGAGTAGGTGGGAAGGAGAGGATACACATGCTTAGGAATTGGGTGACAGGTTTAGACCGTAGATTTTGATCGGCTCAGGCTTGGAGGCCAAAGGGGCTGTTCCTGGGCTCTAAATTTTCATTGTTCTTTGTTCTTTTTGTTCTTTGATGGTGGCATGAAACTTGTTGATATCACTGTGTAGTCTTATCAGTGGCTCCTCACCATGGTTCCAGAGGAAGGGGATGCATACACAGGATCTGTTCAGATTAGATTAAGTTAGATTAGATTCCCTACAGCGTGGAAACAGGCCCTTCGGTCCAAAACGTCCACACCGACCCTCCGAAGAGTAACCCACCCAGACCCATTTCCCTCTGACTAATGCACCTAACACTACTGGCAATTTAGAACGGCCAATTCACCCAACCTGCACATCCCTGGACCATGGGAGGAAACCGGAGCACCCAGAGGAAACCCACACAGACACGGGGAGAATGTGCAAACTCCACACAGACAGTTACCCAAGGCTGGAATCGAACCTGGGACCCTGGTGCTGTGAGGCAGCAGTGCTAACCACTGAGCAGATTAGAAGGAAGATGATGGGCACCTGGAAGTACTCAAGGATGCCCTCATAAGAACGGGCTACAATGCTCAACTCACCGACCACCAATTCCAACGTGCGACAGCAAAGAACCGTAATGACCTCCTCAGGAGACAGACACGTGCTGCAACCAACAAGGTAACATTCGTCAATGTACCTGGTGTATAGTGTTGGTTGGAGGTCCTGTGTAGAGAAGAAGTCTTGTTCAAACTTCTGCATGAAAATGTTGGCATATTGGGATACAAATTTGGTCCCCATGGCTGTTCCGTGTGTCTGGATGAAGAACTGGTTGTCAAAGGTGAAGACATTGTGATCGAGGATAAAGCGGATGAGTTGTAGGACGGTGCTTGGAGATTGGCAGTTGTTGGTGTTGGAGATTGGCAGTTGTTGCTGTTGAGTACTGAGGCTGTTGCTGCGATGCCATCATTGTGGAGGATGCTGGTGTAGAGTGCTGAAACGTCCATTGTGACGAGGAATGTTTCCGGTTTGACTTGTCCGTGGGTGCTGAGATTCTGTAAGAAATCTATAGTGTCGTGACAGAAGCTGGGGATCCCCTATACAATGGGTTTCAAGATACCTTCGACATGGCCAGAGAGATTCTCACACAGGGTCTCATTGCCTGATACGATGTGTGTTGGATTTGTGTATCGTCGGGAGGCAGCAGAAGTCGCCTACATGAGAAGTATGTGGGATGAGGACACGTAGGGAACTCTGAAGGACTGGATCCAAAGTCCTGATCAATGTGTTTAGTTCATGGGAATGTTATTTGGCTGGATCAGCCAGTATTTGCCTGTATTGTTCCTGGTTGTTCAGTTGTCGGTACACTTCCTTGCAGTAATCTGTTCTATTCTGAATGACGATGGCTCCTCCTTTATCTGCTGTTTGATGACAATGTTGTGATTGGTTTTGGGAGCATGGATGGTGTTGCGTTGTGATTGGGTGATGTTCTGCTCCACCTTATGGGTGCGGCTGATGAATCTAGCAGTTATATATTTCCTGACGGCTTGAGCATACGTGTCAAGCCCAGGGCAGCGACCCTCCGGTGGCGTCCAAGTTTACTCCTTCTTTGCTCACTTCTTTACGGATCCCTGTGTTGACTGTTCCAGTTCATCAGTGGGCTCATTGGGTTCACTGCTGGCATCTTGAAAGAATTCGTCTGATGAATTCCTCCATGTCTGCTGCAAGACCCATGGGGTCCATTTTGGTGGTGGGGCAGAAATTGAGACCCCTGCTCAGGACTTCAATCTCTTCCGGTCGAAGGGTGTGGCCCAGTAAGTCCACCCGAAATATATTAAGACAGCCATCCCCTATGGACAAAGTTTCAGAATTCAGATTATAATTTTCAGAAATTTCCTCATATCTGTAAAGGTAATACATATTCAAGAATGGAGCTGAAAAAACACGGGGAACGGCATATCAGATAGGCTGGCATCAGTCATTGAAAGTGTGTTGGAATCTATATAAAGGCTTAATGGTCTTAACATGAAAAATGTTAGTATACTTAGACAGTTAGCATGGTTTTGCTAAAATGAGATTTTGTTTGATAAACTTAGAGTTTTCTTTGATATGTAAGAAGTCAGTAGATAAAGTCTGACTAGTAGATGTACACCTGAATCTTTGGAGGCAATCATAAGGTGTTCTTTAAAAAGATTCTGATGCTTTTGTTGTGGTGAATAAAGATAGATTGATAAAAAGCAAAGAGATGCCTTTAAATGATGGATTCTCAAGCTGGGGGCTATCAGTCATGGAATTGTGCAAGGATCAGAGTTGGGGATTTTGACTATTTACAATATAATTAGATATACATGACAAAATAATGTATGAAAGGTAGACAGTTTAGGAGAATGGGCAACAAAATGGCAGTTGGCATTGCACTTGTGAAAGTGTTTTTTTTGTTCACTCATGGAATGAGTGTCACTGGCTCGGCCGCATTTATTGCTCATTCCTAATTACCCAGACAGCAGGTTAAAATAACCCCAAAAACAATTCTGCGGATGCTAGAAATCAGAAACACAAACAAATTGCCGGAAAAACTCAACAGGTATATGAAGAGAAATTAAAGTTAACTTTTTGGATCCAGTGTTCTGAAGATTTGAGTTTCTCCAGTAATTTCTTTTTAAGAGTAACTACATTGCTGTTGGTCCAGAGTCACATGGCAGTATCCGTTCAATTGGAGGTGTTGCCTCAGATTACAACGGGATCTTATACACTTAATGGTAAGGTCCTAGGGAGTGTTGCTGAACAAAGAGACCTGGAGTGCAGGTTCATAATTCCTTGAAAGTGGAGTCACAGGTAGATAGGATAGTGAAGAAGGTGTTTGGTATGCTTTCCTTTATTGGTCAGAGTATTGAGTACAGGAGTTGGGAGGTCATGTTGTAGGACATTGGTTAGGCCACTGTTGGAATATTGCGTGCAATTCTGGTCTCCCTGCGAGAGGAAGGATGTTGCGAAACTTGAAAAGGGATAGTGAAGAAGGTGTTTGGTATGCTTTCCTTTATTGGTCAGTACACAGGAGTTAGGAGGTCATGTTACGGCTGTACAGGACATTGGTTAGGCCACTTCTGGAATATTACTTGCAATTCTGATCTCCTTCCTATCAGAAAGATGTTGTGAAACTTGAAAGAGTTCAGAAAAGATTTACAAGGATGTTGCCAGGGTTGGAGGATTTGAGCTATTGGGAGAAGGTGAATAGGCTGGGGTTGTTTTCCCTGGAGTTTTAGATGCTGAGGGATGACCTTATAGAGGTTTTATAAAATCATGAAACACATGCATAGGGTAAATAGACAAAGTCTTTTCCCTGAGGTGGGGGTATCCAGAACTAGAGGGCATAGGTTTAGTGTGTGAGGGGAAAGATGTAAAAGGGACCTAAGGGGCAATGTTTTCACACAGAGAGTGGTGCATGTATGGAATGAGTTGCCAGACAAAGTGGTGGATGCTGGTACAATTGCAACATTTAAAAGGCATTTGGATGGGTATATGAATAAGAATGATTTAGAGAGATATGGACCAAGTGCTGGCAAATAGGACTAGATTACGTTGGGATATCTGGTCAGCATGAACGAGTTGGATCGAAGGGTCTGTTTCCGTACTGTACATCTCTGTGCAACAAGCCTTATGCATACACAGGATCTGTTCAGATGAGGAGGAACATGACGGACACCTGGATTTACTCAGGGATACCCTCAGAAGAATGGAGTACGATGCTCAACTCATCGACTGCCAGTTCCGACATGCCACAGAAAGGAACCGTAATGACCTCCTCAGGAGACAGACATGAGCTGCAACCGACAGGGTACCGTTCCTTATCCAGCACTTCCCTGGAGCCAAAAAACTATGCCCATGTTCTTGGCAGCCTGCAACACATTATCAGTGAGGATGAGTACCTCACCAAGACCTTCCCCACACCTCCACTGCTCGCCTTTAAACAACCACCAAACCTCAAACAGATCATTGTTCGTAGCAAACGGCTCAGCTCTCAGGACAACTCCATACAACCCTGTCACGGTAGATGCTGCAAGACGTATCAGAATGTTGACACGGATACCACCATTACACGTGTGGACACCTCCCACCTTGTACGTGGCAGGTACTTATGCGACTCGACCAACATTGTCTATCTCATACGCTGCAGGCAAGGATGCCCGGAGGCATGGTACTTTGGGGAAACCAAGCAGAGGCACGGCAGCGGATGAATGGGCAACGCACAACAATCAACAGACAGAAGTGTTCACTCCCAGTTGGGGAACACTTCAGTGGTCCAGGACATTCGACCTCGGACCTTCGGGTGATCATCCTCCAAGGCAGACTTTGGGACAGGCAGCAGCAAAAAGTGGCCGAGCTGAGGCTGATTGCTAAGTTTGGTACCCATAGCGAGGGCCTCAACTGGGACCTTGGGTTCATGTCACACTACAGGTGACCACATTGCACTACACACACACACACACACACACACTTTCACAGACTTATACCCCTTTACACTCACACACACACAGATACACTCTCTCATAGACACTCACAAACACACCCCAACACACACACACATGCACACATACACATATAAGTTTGTGGGATGAAATTGTACTTGCAGAGTTACATTGTACTTTGCTCAAAAACTGCATGAATCCATGTAAGATTCTATCAATTCATTTTTTAGATTAGAATCAGTCTAAACGTTATGACACAGACAGCAGCACACAGGGATTCTAACACCTTGAATACATTATTTGGGCTGACACCAATTGTTAAAGTTCACTAGAGAATGTAACTTTTAAAAAAGTTCTGTGATTTACATATGAAAGAAGTGAAACTAACATAATCATTCTAACAGATGAGAGACTTCCCAAACAATTAAGGTATTTTTCAATGTATAATTTCAGTTACATCACACTGCAAACTTTTGCTATAAATTCTGTGTCTGTTACAATTGTGTACTCCACAACCACCTGATGAAGGAGCGGCGCTCCGAAAGCTAGTGGTTCCAATTAAACCTGTTGGACTATAACCTGGTGTTGTGTGATTTTTTCTTTACTTTGTACACCCCAGTCCAACACAGGCATCTCCAAATCATGAAGAAGAGCGATACTGTACCTGCAACATTAACCCTGTCTTTCCACAAATGCTGCCAGACCTGATGAGTTTCTCCAGCATTTGTTTCAGATTTCCAGTGTCAACAATATTTAATTTTTAATGATAGTGGTCAGTACCTGAGGAAGATTGCACTAGCCTGATGGTGTTGCTCCTAACTTTGAAGAGAACCATGGACTGTCATGGTCTGATCTGTCCATGGGTTAGATTTTATTTCTCTATACCTCTGGTCCATCTAAGGTTAGATTTGTTCGTGTACAAAATTTAAATGTAATCAGAGTTGGCAGACAACAATTATTTCACTGTACTTAATTATTAGAATATTTTCTGTCCATGACCCATGAACAGAAACTCATTTAAATTGAAATGATTTGCAACAAGAACCAGCAGTATTTAAAATATCAGAATTTTTCTTCCTGCTGAAATAAATCGCAGTAAAACAGATAGCTCATTACAGCACAATGCAACATGATTGCTATACAGGAAATTACTTTAGTACAAAATTGTTCAATTTTCAGTATTGCTTACATCAAATTATTTTATCCCTTTCCATTGTAGTCTGATGTGCATCTACCTTTTAGTTGCGCAGAACAGCCAAGCCAGATTTTGAGAAAATGTGCCTCTATTATATGTTCCAGTAGTGCCAAACAATTTAAGAATGTGAGAAATCAATATTGATTCTTGTGACTTTATTGGAATTCAAAAAATAACAGATTTAATGGGAGAGATGCATGTAGAGGTAAACCTATCGGTTTTGTTGGTGACGCTTCAAGGTATTTGTAGCCCTAACCATTCTGCCTGGTATGGGAACATGCATGAAAATTATAGTCTTCTATCAACAACTAGTACAAAAGAGAGGGCATTTCTCACACAGTCAATGGCAAGTAATGTCACAATAATTAGGTAACCAACCCATTGTCAAGAGAGAAGAGAGTATAAGCAGTTATGTCTCATTGACATCAGACTGAAAACCATTTCTTAAACATTGGGTTCTGGTCATTGAGTAGTTCTCTTTGAGGGCCAGTTTTGCTTGCTATTTTAACTACTTAAAAAAATTCGGCCTGAGTTTACATTGTTACTTTGTGCTAAACTTTTCGAATGTTATGTAACCTCATGTCCTATCTCCACTGAAGTATTGGCTTTTCAGTATAATGCCTGCTTAATGGATGTCTTTAAAATGCGGCCTGTAGCACTCATGTTGGTACTTTGAAAGAACTGCTGAAGTTAGTCTCATGCCCTCACTTATTTTCTTTAATGCTGCGATCCGTTTTCTTCAGATATATGTCCAATTTTCTTTTGAAGACTGTTACAGAATTTGATTTCATCCACATTTTCAAATAGTGTTTTCCAGATCACGGGTGGCACGGTAGCTCAGTGGTTAGCACTGCAGCCTCACAGCGCCAGGGACCCGGGTTTGATTCCCGCCTCGGGTAACTGTCTGTGTGGAGTTTGCACATTCTCCCCATGTCTGCGTGGGTTTCCTCCGGATGCTCCGGTTTCCTCCCACAGTCAAAAAGATGCGCAGGTTAGGTGAATTGGCCGTTCTAAATTGCCCATAGTGTGAGGTGGATGAGCCAGGAGTAAATGTAGGGGAATGGGTCTGGGTGGGTTGCTCTTCAGAGGGTCGGTGTGGACTTGTTGGGCCGAAGGGCCTGTTTTCACACTGTAGGGAATCTAATATTCGCAGTGCCTTGGTTGAATGGATTTCTCCTCAGTTATTTTAATCCACCAAGTATCTAAAGTCATTAGCAGCTGAGCTGAAACTACCCTCACTCACTTTACATTGATATGCACTACATGATGCAGGCTACCTAATGAAGGAACAGCACTCCGAAAGCTAGTATTCCAAATAAACCTGTTGGACCATAATCTGGTGTTGTGTGATTTTTAACTTTGTTCACTTTTCATCAAATCTGTTATAACTGGTGATAAGAAGAGACTTAAATCTCCTCACTGTGAAATGGAATCAACCCCTCGTTCACACAGGTAAGAGAACAATATGGTAATCTATTGTATCACACAGCCCTTCAAACTGGACAGTATACAGCACCTCGAGAGTATGGTGCTGGAAAAACACAGCTGGTCAGGCAGCAGCCAAGGAGCAGGAGAATCGATGCTTTGAGCATGAGCCCTTCATCAGGAATGAGACTTGTAGCCCAAGAAGGCTGAGAGATAAATGAGAGCGGGGTAGGGGTGGGAGAAAGTAGCTGGGAGTGCATTAGATAGATGAAAGTTGGAGAAGAAGGTGGAGCGGATAGGTGGGAAGGAAGATGGACAGATAGGACAGTTCAAGACGGTGGTGCGGAGTTGGAAGGTTGGATCTGGGATAAGGTGGGGGAGGGGAAATGAGGAAACTGGTGAAATCCGCATTGATTCCATGTGGTTGGAGGGTTCCAAGACGGAAGATGAGGCATTCTTCTTCCAGGCTGCAGGTAGTTAGGGTTTGGCAGTAGAGGAGG
Organism: Chiloscyllium plagiosum; assembly: GCF_004010195.1. Classification (NCBI taxonomy): domain Eukaryota; kingdom Metazoa; phylum Chordata; class Chondrichthyes; order Orectolobiformes; family Hemiscylliidae; genus Chiloscyllium; species Chiloscyllium plagiosum. The sequence continues at coordinate 11,543,864 of NC_057716.1, read as the reverse complement.
CCAGGACTTGCATGTCCTTGGCAGAGTGGGAGGGGGAATTAAAGTGTTTGGCCACAAGTTGGTGGGGTTGTTTAGTGTGTGTGTCCCAGAGATGTACTCTAAAACATTCCACAAATTGGCATCCTGTCTCCCCAGTGTAGAGGAGACTACATCAGGAGCAACGGACACAGTAGGTGACGTGTGTAAGTACAGGTAAATCTCTGTTGAATGTGGAAGGATCCTTTGAGTTCTTGGATGGAGGTAAGGGGGAAGCTGTGGTTGTAGGTATTGCACTTCTAGCGGTGGCTGGGGAAGGTGCTGGACTTGGAGGATAGGTTGGTGGGGAGTGTAGACTGAACAAGGGAGTCACAGAGGGAATGGTCTCTCTGGAACATAGATAGGAGTGGGGAGGGAAATATATCCCTGATGGTGAGGTCTGTTTCTTGGTGGCGGAAATGGTGGAGGATGATGCGTTGTATCTGGAGATTGGTTGGGTGGAAGATGAGGACCATGGGTGTTCAGTCCTTATTGCGAATGGAGGGATAGGGTTCAAGGGTGGAGGTGCAGGAAGTGGAGGAGATGGACTGGTGGTCAACCACGTGGGAGGGGAAATTGCGGTCTTTGAAGTAGTAGGTATTTGAAGAACATCTGGGAAGTTCTATGGTGGAATTTGTCCTCCAAGGAGCAGACGTGGTGGAGGCAAAGGAATTGGGAATAAGCAATAGCGTTTTTACAGATTAGCAACCAAATATTCCCACTTAAAGATGGCATGGTGGCTGGCACTGCTGCCTCACAGCAGCAGGGACCTGGGTTCAAGTCCAGCTTCAGGTGATTGTCTGTGTAGAGTTTGCACATTCTGCCTGTGTCTGCAGTGGGTTTCCTTCAGGTGTTCCGGTTTCCTCCCATAATCCAAAGGTGTGCAGGTCAGGTGAATTGGCCATGCTAAACTGCCCATAGTGTTCAGGGATGTGTAGGTTAGGTGCATTAGTCAGAGGTAAATATAGGATAGTATGGGAATGTGTCTGGGTGGGTTACTGTTTGGAGAGTCAGCGTGGACTTGTTGCCGAAGGGCCAGTTTCCACACTTTAGGGATTCAAGATTCATTAACTTACATTTAACACTCTCATTTCTAAAACTTGAAGTTATACTTCTAAAATGCATGAGTTATGAAATCAGCTATTCAAAACAGTCTTGAAGTGTCTCTGCCCCAGCATACGTCTGATAAAATCAATGGAACTCACTTGTCCCTCCTTATCCATCCTGGCAAAGTGCATCATGGTTGTTTCACATCCGCCACTTAAAGGAAAGCAAATACCATGAATGCTTGAAGTCTGAAAATTGACAGAAAATGCTCAAGAATAGGATCAGGTCTGGTAATGTCAGTAGAGAAAGAAACAGAGTTAATATTTTGAATTCAAAGACCTTTCTTTTTAACCGAACAGTAATGAAGAAGAGTCCTTACACTAAAAATTTAAATTTGTTTCTCTCTCCACTGATGCTGCCAGACGTGTTAAGTTTCTCTAGCATTTTTTGTTTTGATTCCATTTGACACATGCTTGCCCATTCTGCAAACATATCTATTTCTTATTGCAATCAATTGTGAATTGTCCCCATTAATAACAATAAAATCAAACTTGTTTAGCCAGCAATGTGAGTTGGAATGCTACAGAAAGTGAGTCATGCTATCCTGTCTGTCCTTCCAGAACATGATAACAGTATCATGGAGGTCAAGTTTAGAGTGGTGCCTTTGACTGAAATGTCAATTTTCCTGCTCCTGGGATGCTGCCTGACCTGCTGTGCTTTTCCAGCACCACTCTAATCTTGACTCTGATCTCCAGCATCTGCAGTCCTCACTTTCGCCTTGTGTTATGGAGGTAGCTGCTCATACTTAACTATTGCTCAGACAAGAAGACAAAACATCTTGCACATTGGTGAGATTTTGAGACTCATATACACAATACAAAAGGATAAACAGTAAAAATGAGATTATCCTCAATCATGCATTATTCCCTCTCTACCTTTCCACCTACCACTTCCATTTCTTCCAATCCACCCCTACTTATCCTATTGACATACCCCTTTTTCTCTTCACACTCTGGTCCTTCAAATTGAAGAGTGTTTCATTGCCAATAGATTTGCAATTCTTTCACTGAGTCCCAACAAAATATACACTTTTGTTATAATTGCAGCATAATACTGGGGGCTTGGCTGGATGGTTACTTTGGGATGTGGCGTGCTACTGTTATGACATTGGGTAAACTTTCCTGCTTAATTTAAACCAGCAACACAGAAAAGATTTATCCCATGCAGTAATCTGTGAAAATTTGGGTGGCCAAGAACTAGTTAAAGTAACAATTAATAATTTTATTTATTAAAGTATAACAGAGAATAATTAACTAACAACTACTTACAAATCCTTCCTCTCGCCTATCTCTTTCCTTTCCTTCTATAATACTAGCCGATGAACACCTTCCCCGCGCCCCCGCCCCTAACCAATTGGTGAATTAAGATTCACCAATAATTCAAGTTTTCAGAACCAGCCAGGTATCAAATCTTTTCAAATGGGGGAGTTGGTATCACATGTGCTGGTTTATGGCAAAAGTTAACCACATCCTTGTGCATTCCAGGCCAATAAAAATGTTTTTGTACCTTAGACTGAGTCTTTTCTACCCCTTGGTGACCTCTTACAGGTAGTTCATGTACCACACATAACACCTTCTGTCTGTATGCTACCGGCAACAAAATCTGGTGCACCTAGGCCCAATTCCCCTCTGCACTAACCTGCCATGGTCTCCATTTCCATCTTAGGATTCTATCTTTCAGATAATAACCAGCTGAAATATTCTCTGCCTCCTTTTTGGAATATGCAACCACATATATATCTTTTATCGCCTTGTCTTGCTGTTGCAAGTCTCTTAGACTTTCAGGACTAAACACTTCTGTCAGACTCTCTGCCTGTTCAGGTTTTTCCTGCACCATTATGTCAAACAAGGTATCTCCTAACTGAACTTCAACTCCTTCATCTTTCTCTCTACTTTTCGCTTCATGCAGTGACTTATGATAGTGGAATCTGGTTACCATACAGTATGAGAAAATACCAGGATATTTCTGTTTTAACTCCGCAGTTTCTTAGTCTTACTTGGGCTTCTCCACAACAAGGGATGTCACTCCCACCTTGGATCCTGCCAAATCATTCTCAAGAACAAACGGAATTCCTGGAACTGACATTCGGTCAATCACTCCCACTGTAACTTCCCCAGGCTTGAGTTAGCACTCCAACCTGATTTTACATCGGGGAATGCTAGATTTCTGTCCATCTGGATGTAGGTTTGCTTGCAGAGCTGGAAGATCAGTTTCAGACATTTCGTCACCATACTAGGTGACATCATCAGTGAGCCTCCAGATGAAACACTGATGATATGGCACGCTTTTTATTTATATGTTTAGGTTTTCTTGGGTTGGTTGTGTCATTTCCTGTGGTGATGTCATCACCCGTTCTTTATCTTAGGGGATGTTAGATGGAATCGAAGTCAATGTGTTTGTTGCGGTTAGAATGCCATGCTTCTAGGAATTTTTGTGCATGTCTCTGTTTGGCTTGTCCTAGGATGGGTGTGTTGTCCCAGTCAAAATGATGTCCTTCCTTATCTGTATGTAAAGATACTAGTGAGAGTGGGTCTTTTTTTTGTGACTAATTTTGCTTGTTGTCTGTATACAGTCCTTCAAGTTCATTAGCTGCTATTTTAGTGTGTTGGCACATTTGTGGGCTACCATGATGCCAAGAGATCTGAGCTGTCTGGAGGTCATTTCCAAGATGTCTTTGATGTAGGGGAGAGTGGCTAAGGTTTCTGGGTGCTTTTTGCCTGCTTGTTTGGGTTTGTTGCTGAGAAATCGGCAGACTGTGTTCATTGGGTACCTGTTCGTTTTGAGTACACGGTATAGGTGGCTTTCCTCTGCTCTTCACAGTTCCTCTGTGCTGCAGTGTGTGGTGGCTCATTGAAATAGTGCTCTAATGCAGCTTCATTTGTGGATGTTGGGATGATTGCTTCTGTAGATTAGTATTTGGTCCATATGTGTTGTTTTCCTGTAGACACTGGTTTGAAGTTCCTCATTGGCTGTTCACTCTACTACAACATCTAGGAATGGCACTTTATTGTTGTTTTCCTCCTCTTTAGTGATATTTATGCTAGTAAGGGTGTTATTGGTGGTCTCCAATAATCAAAAAACCATGAAAGCCATGTCTTCTCAACTTTATCACTAACTTAAGATGCAGTGACCCTCAGGTTAAATGCACCACTGATTGTTTCTCTCCAGTTTAGAGAGTGGGATATGGTGATTTTACCTTCACAAGGCATTACCTTGTAGCAATTGATTTGTTTCTAGCTGAATGGAAAAGCCTCTATAATAAATGCACTGCATCTATGCTATGGGATACGTTGGTGTAATTGTAATGTTACTGAACTATTGATTCAGTAGCTCATTCAAATGCTCAGAACAGATGGGTCACTGGATACGAAATATTAACTCTGTTGCTCTCTCCAAAGACCTGCTGAGTTTCTCTAGCAATTTACGTTTTTGTTTCCAATTCTGTTTAGAAGATTTTTATGATAATGATTGCACAGTCAAAATGTTGCAAAAAATTTGTGGTAAATGTATCCGTCTAACAATGAAAGGTATAAATTTGTGTTAAAGTTGGATGGTTATAGCGTGCTGAAGTGTGCTGCCATTTAAAATTTCAAGCAAATGCACTTTTCTGTTTGTGATGCATTTCAAAATGAAGATGGACCATGAGCTGAAAGAAGCAATTTTACTTTTGTGGTACCATTTTCTAAAAGATTTTTTGCAACACCTTATGATACAATTTCTCAACTGGACAAGGAAAGCATGTTTTTTTTCACTGATTTATAAGAGACTGAAGCATATATTGAAAAGAAGAGAAGCTATTACATCTTGCTATTGCTGCTTAGTCTCTGCGGCAGCATCACATTCCAACTCATTGGTCTCAGTATAATTGTAGCTTGAAATTAAGGTGTGACAACTTTGCTACCTCTGACCTTTGCCATTAACAACTTCAGGAAACATAACTTCTGACTTTCTTCAGTGATAAAGGTGAAATGTGACTTCAATGGAATCAATTGAGAATGACTCAAGCAGAAACGCAATTACAATGCTACACAAGAAAAACAATGTGGCATAAAGCCCACCCCCGCTTCCTGAGTATTTTAGGATGCTATTTCTGTTGTCTACGCACATGCTTTGACCAAGTACCATGAACAACATATGAACTCTATAGGAATTTAAGCCAAACGTCTCTTAGCCATTTGTTAATCATTGCATTGCATTACAAAAAATAATCTAGATTAGAGTGGTGCTGGAAAAGCACAGCAGGTCAGGCATCATCCAAGGAGCAGGAAAATTGACGTTTCGGGCAAAAGCCTTTCATGAGGCATTCCTGATGAAGGGCTTTTGCCCGAAACATCGATTTTCCTGCTCCTTGGATGCTGCCTGACCTGCTGTGCTTTTCCAGCACCACTCTGATCTAGAGTCGGATCTCCAGCATCTGCAGTACTCACTTTTGCCTTACAAAAAAGAATGGCAAGTTTATCGTCTATTTGTATTCAGTATCAAACATCAAAACAATCAGTCAATAACAGTTATAAATAATGATGAGGTTATCAATGTTTTGCAGGCAGTATTTAATGAAGAACTGTTTCATGTAATTATTATGTGAAAAAGCCACACAGTAGCTGGTATCCCTTCACAATTTACATGTGCACACTACATGGGCTCTGACCCAACAGCTCAGTGCCAGCCTCTTGAATGTGGAGACTGTCTGAATCTCCTGTTTATATCACTCAGCCATGGCTCCCTGATTGATCCAGGTCAAGGATTTCATAGCCCATGAGATCCACCTGGCCCTCATTTCAGTCACTAACCCCCACATCCCCAAACACATCCAGGGATGTAGGTCTGTCCTTTTTCCTGCAGTTTCTCCTGGGACGATTTTGCCCCAGATCCAGTTCCTCCGACTCTGACTTGGACACAGATGGATCATAGCCCATAACTTGTGCCTGGGGAGTCTCTGGAGAGTTTTCTCCTCTTCATCAAGCAGTAATGGTGCTGAGGCTGCATCCATCTCAGATTCCTCTGCTGTCTCAAGTTCACATACCAGCGACAACTACAATGGTTTGCCGACCCTGATCCTGAAGAACAATTTCGACATATGGTCAAGGTTCGGCTTTATTTTTGGGGTTTTACTGAGGGCTGACTTAGGCTCCCTCTACTCAGGATATGCTCTGTGATTTTCTACACTCAAGTAGTCTTCTTCAAGCTCAGTTGGACAAGTGAGGGTACCTATTCCATTGGAATGCCCTGTAGCTCCCATGCTCCACCTGCCACATTTTCCAAAGATAAAGCCAGTTGTAGTTTCTGTTTCAAGTCCAGTTGGGCTTCAACTAGTAGGTGCTTCTGCATATTTCTGTCATTAATCCCACATACCACTCAGTCTCTCAGCATCTCATTTAGGTTTAACCCAAAATCACATGCCCCTGCCAATTGTCTTAACCTCGTCAAAAAATCTCATTATGGATACCCGTGCTTCTCAAACAGCCTAATAAAACTGATAGCGTTTCAGGAGTAGTGGAGGCTTGTAGTCATAATATTTCTTAATTAAATCCGTCAACTCTTGAAAGGTTGGTATCTGCTGCCTCAGGTAAAGTTAAGCACTTAATAATTGAAAATGCTGGAGGTCCACCAACAGTCAGAAGAATTACTCGTTGCTTCTCATCTACCCCAATGTCATTTACCTGGAAAAAATATCGCATTCTTTCCCCATACTGGGCCCAGTCTTCACGGCAGGATTGAACAAGTCAAACTTCCCATGTAAAGGCGTAATACCAGAAAAGCTCACTCAGCTCAAAGATGACTGTTGTGAGCGAATTTTCTTCTGTTTTCTCCCGTCGCCACTGAAATAATTGCATAGAGGCTGGCACCCCATCGTCAAGTCACTTTTTATTTACATGTGCAAAGTACATGGGATCTGTTCTGCCAGCTCAGAGCCAGTCCCTAGAATGTGGAGACTCTCAGAATCCCCTGTTTATATTGGACAGCCCTGATTGGCCTACATTAACAACCCCAACTTAAGGGTCTCTTGGTTAATGTGATGCGCCTGGCCCTCATTCTAATCACTACATTATGTTGTCATAGCAACCCAAAAAGTGAACATACAATATTTACAGGAAGACAGAGAGGTTGTGACGAAGAGCAAAACCTTCTAAAACAAAATCCGATGTGACAGGGCGTACAAACTTAAAGACAGGAGAAAGGTGGGTTTGGGGGGGCCTTCAATTAGCAGGGCTGAGTAGTTGGTTTGGGATGCTGTGCAGGCTGCTGATTATGGCTGGGCGATTTTCACCTGACTCACAGAGAGTACAGAAAGAACTATGTAACCTGCACAGCCAGCAGATCCTGCCTTCCCGTCACTGCCATTCACTGCCTAACCTCAGGAAACTTGCACTGCAACAGTCAATTTTAAAATCAGATTCTGAAATAAAGCCCAATTTAAATGCGCATGTTACTTCTCGCAGGGATATTTAGAATGCCAGATTCCAGCAGCTGATGCAGTGACAGTTGCAAGTTGTGAGCACATTGGTCACAATTAGCTTTTTACCAAGTTTTTAACAGTTAACAAGGCTATCAATATTTTCTAATACTGCCTGGCTGTAAGACTGTTTCCAAGCTGGATTTTGGCAATATTTAAGATTCCCATACTGGCTAATTCTGCTTTAAATTGAACTCCTTCATTAAATGAGTTTTGTGTAAAAAACATGGGTAGTAAGATTTCTTGTTGCTGCATGTTATTTGAGAATTATGTCAAGACCTTATTCAGGTGCTCACATTTAAAATGACACCAATCAACAACATACATTAGCTTTTGTAACTATTTACCTACTTTTCCTACTTTGACGTATACTCCCTTAATTCACACCAGCACTTTGCCCAAAATGGCATCTGATTCAGATTCACCAGAAATTATGCCCATCAAAAGTTTCCTGCGTCATTTAGGACCTGAAACAGCACCGTGTAATGCCAAAGGTAAAGATACTCCTCAGTTGGATTTTGCAGCAATTCAAAGCTGCAAATGGTTTGATATTAAAGAAAGTCAGTTCTGTGTATCATTTGATTTCATTGATAAATGCCAAATGCTAGCAATTGCATGATGCCCAATAAATTGCTTCTGTTTCATTAACTTTGGCATGGTGCAACAGTTATAATCACTGAGAAGAGCATTTATTAAGATGCCAACTTCATTTTAGCATAATAACGGATGGAGAAGTGACATAATTACAAGGTTCCAATCAGGGACAAAAATGCAGAAAATTGTTTGGCATGAAGTAATCGATGTGTAATAATTATATGATGAGAAAAGTATGTGCAATGATGATAATTAAATGTCATTTTCTGATGTGTGCTGTAGTAACAGTATGATACTTAAAATTGTACTCTATCTATTGATCTTGCAGCCCATGTAAAAACATTCTCCACCAGAGTCATTATCATATGCATTTATTAGTTGAGTGTGGATACCCCTAATCAATCAGTTTTTAATAATGTCAATCTAAGGAATGAAATGCTTAAAATACAAAGGTTTGAGATTTTACATTAATTTTCAGGCAATAGTCAAGACAGAAGAATTGAGAAATGGAAATTCCCCACAAACACAATGCAAGCACTCCTCTGGAGGCCGAAGTTAAACCATATTACTGCAGTTTAAATAGTCACAATATTACAGTGGTAAGCATCATAAAATGATTTTTAATTGCCGAGTGTATGTTTTTTCACATAATCGTACTCTTATATTACTTCATGCCAAGCATATATTAATGATCTGGATGAAGGGACTGGGGGCATTCTAGCGAAGTTTGCCGACAATACAAAGTTAGGTGGACAGGCAGGTAGTACTGAGGAAGTGGGGAGGCTGCAGAAGGATCTAGACAGTTTGGAGGAGTGGTCCAGGAAATGGCTGATGGAATTTAATGTGAGCAAATGCGAGGTCTTGCACTTTGGAAAAAAGAATAGAAGCATGGATTACTTTCTAAACGGTGAGAAAATTCGTAAAGCCAAAGTACAGAGGGATCTGGGAGTGCCAGTTGAGGATTCTCTAAATGTAAACATGCAGGTTGAGTCTGTGATTAAGAAAGCGAATGCAATGTTGTCAATTATCTCAAGAGGGTTGGAATATAAAAGCACAGTTGTGCTACTGAGACTTTATAAAGCTCTGATTAGGCCGTATTTGGAGCACTGTGTCCAGTTTTGGTCCCCACACCTCAGGAAGGACATACTGGAACTGGAGCGAGACATTTCTTCAGCCAGAGGGTGGTGGGCCTGTGGAATTCATTGCCACAGAGTGCAGTGGAGGCTGGGACGCTAAATGTCTTCAAGGCAGAAATTGATAAATTCTTGATGTCACAAGGAATTAAGGGCTACGGGGAGAATGCGGGTAAGTGGAGTTGAAATGCCCATCAGCCATGATTGAATGGCGGAGTGGACTCGATGGGCCGAATGGCCTTACTTCCGCTCCTATGTCTTATGGTCTTATGGTCTTATTTTTCTGCATTTTGTCCCTTCCTTGAACCTTGCAATTATGTCATATTTTTGCTTCTGATATCAAAGGAAGTGAAGGGCTTACCCCGAGTCTGACCTGGGTTATACTAGACCCTGAAGTTATTGGTGCTGAAAATAATGAAAGCTTCTCCAGGACTTACCCTTCTGAGAAATGTTCACCCTTCAAATAAAAATCTTGCAGCGAACTCTTACATTTAGAACCCAATAGGTTTTGTTATTCTCAGGGAATGAACCAAATGGAAAAGGATTTAGTCTGCTGCAATCCTTATAGGGATGTTATCCACCCCGACTTTAATGACAAAAAAACTCCCTACAGTTTGGGAATTCTAGGGCAATGGTTCAAAGACAATGAAGAAATTACTATGTGTAATCTGGATTGTGTGTGACTTGGCAAAGGTATAGTGAGGTGATGATATTCCCATGATATTCCTATTGTGCCTTTTTGTGGAAGTGACGAAGACACGAACCCCACAAATGTGAGCTTAGAAAGTCATCATCATGTCTCTGGAATCTAATAGCAGCATTGGCTGCAAATTGGATCAAGTTTCTGTTAAGTTGTTCAAAATTTGGAGTAGGCTTTAAACTTATGACTCAAGGCAAGATTACCAAGAACTGGGCCACATAGCCATTTACAACCACTTTTAAAAGTATGGAATTTCATCTTTTCTAACAGAGAAAACTGGTAACTTTGACCCATTAATGCTATCTCAGAAGTAAGACTGCTACAAATTGAACAAAGGTAACACAATACCAGGATTCTGATTTTTTTTTTAATTTTGAGTTTCTGCCTAAAATTCTTGAATTCAAACATGTTTGTTTAAGAAAAGTCTTCCTGCAGCCTTCAACACTATTGCAGAAATACTCAGAAGGATGCAAGTTAGTTTAATCCTGTAAGCGATAGTCACAACTTTAAAGAATTCTCACAGATAGTTGATATTGGCACTAAAGGAGATCATAAAAGGTAAAATGGCAATTTTTTTTTTTACATTATCTTATAAGGATCCAAAAAGCAAATCCTACAGAAGCAATGAGAAAATGGACAAGATTAAAATAATGAATAAATAATCAAAATGTCATGAACAAAGATTGAAACATTAAATGCCGTGCTGCTTTTAAGGTAAAACGTAACTGCTGTATTTAACCATTGAAGGGTGAGGAGGAAGAAAAGTGCAGACATTTATGATATTCTAAATTGCTACCATTTTTAAAGATAATTTCAACTAAGAAGAAAAGGTCAACATATCTTTTTCAGCTATCTACTAACATTTTCATCCAATATAGTCTTTGAATTAAAAGTAATTTGTTTCCCTCATTCCTAAGGATTCAGGTTCTGGCTTTTCATGTTTCCGTAACATTGCAGTTGTGAAATCTGTGGACTGCACAACCTCCAGATATTCCTTCATGTCCAATATGAAAGTAATTTTGTTGTAAGTGGTTTGAAAATTGATTGTGCTACCATTAAGGTATCGAAGTTTATATTCCACGCATCTTAACTGTGCTGTAACGGCTTCCTCACTGTAAGTATGCTGTAAGCATACCTTCCTGTAAAATTGAAAAACATGATACAGAAAATCCAAATTAAAGTTAAAATAGATGTGCTCTTTGCTACTGGTTGGTTCATTTGCCCCAGGATGCATGAATCTTTGCATATTCAGGATTATTGGTATGTTACACTGGATATATTATCAATGACTGGTAGGAAAACAGAATTGAAATTGAATTTCCTCTAATATTGACCACAGGTAGACAGGGTATTGAAGAAGGCATTTGGTACACTTGCCTTTATTATTCAGTACATTGAGTATAGGAGTTGGGAATTCATGTAGAGTCTGCACAGGCCATTGGTAGGGCCATTTGTAGAACACTGTGTCCAGTTCTGGTCTTACTGCTATAGAAAAAATGTTGTGAAACTTGACAGGCTTCAGAAAAGATTTACAAGGATGTTGCCAGGGTTAGAGGGTTTGAGCTATAAGGAGAGGCTCTATAGGCTGGAGGTATTTTTCCCGGAGAATCGGAGGCTGAGGGATGACCTTACAGAGGTTTATAAAATCATGGGAAATGGATGGGGTGGACAGACAAGGTATTTTTCCCCAGGGTAGGGAAGATCAAAACTAGAGGGCATAGGTAAAGGTGAGAGGAGAAAGCTTTAAAAGGGACCTAAAGGGGCAACGTTTTCACACAGAAAGTGATGTGTGTATAGAATGAGCTGCCAGAGGACCAATGGTGGAGACTGGTACAATTAAAACATTTAAAAGGCCTCTGAATGGGTATGTGAATAGGAAGGATTTAGATGATATGGACCAAATGGTGGCAAATAGGATTAGATTAATTTAGGATATCTGGTCAGCAGACTCTCGTAACATTCCACTAATCAAAGTCTGCCAATTTGAAAATGTTCCATCTATCCTAATTCACTGGTTTCAGTCCTTTAACCAATCATGAAACTACATTAATACATCGTCTTCAACTTCATGATCATTGTGATTCTCTATTTGATACTTCATTGAAAGTCTTTTGGAAAACCAAATGTACCACATTTACTAGTTCCCTTTATCTAATCTCTCATTATATCTTAAAACAAACTCTAATAAGTTGGTCAAAGATGACTTCTTTTTCATATAACCATGTTGACCTTTCTGATCATACTAGCAGTTTCTGATGTCAGATTCCTGCATAAAGGTGTCGATTAAATGGAGCTGGGGAAAGTAGTGAAGTAGGGGGAGAAATTACAAGGCAAAAATTCATTGAGGTACTGACTAGATCCATAATTATTATGTATTGAGCTCCAATATTCAAACAGATTACTGGTGACAAACTACGGCCTTCAAAATAGCCTGTGGAAATCTAGCGTCAATAAAGGTTAAATGTAATTGTTAGTGCCATTTGCCAGTATTTGGACCATATCAGTCTAAACCCTTCCTATTATTATACCCATGCAGATGCCTTTTAAATGTTTAATTTTACCCACCTTTACCACTTCTTCTGGCAACTCATTCCATACACGTAACACCTTCTGCATGAAAACGTTGTCCCTTTGGTTCCTTTTAAATCTTTTCCCTCTCACTGTAAACCTATGCCCCCTAGTTCTGGACTCCCTCACTCCAGGGAATAGGCCTTGTCTATTTATCCTATTCATGCCTCTCATGATTTTATAAACCTCTATAAGGTCAGCCTTCAGCTTCCAGCACTCCAGAGAAAATAGTTCCATCCTATTCAGCCTCTCCCTATAGCTCAAACTCTCCAACTCTGGCAACATCCTTGTAGATCTTTTTTGAACCCTTTCAATTTTTGCAACATCCTTCCTATAGCAGGGTGACTAGAACTGCAGTATTCCAGAAGTGGCCTAACCAGTGTCCTGTACAGCTGCAACATGACCTCCGAACTCCTACACTCAATGCTCTGACCAATAAAGCAAAGCATACTAAACGCCTTCTTTGCTATCCTAATTAACTGTGACTCCACTTCCAAGGAACTAGGAACCAACACTTCAGGGCCTCTTTGTTCAGAAATACTCCCTAGGACCTTACCATTAAGTGTATAAATCCTGCTTTTGATTTGTTTTTCAAAAATGCAGCACCTCACATTCATCTAAATTCGACTCCATCTGCCACTCCTCGGCCCACTGGTCTTTCTGATCAGAGGTATCTTGGTGTGCATATCCATAGATCCCTAAAGGTGGCAAAACGGATATATAAGGTGGTTAAGGAGACATGTGGAATGTCTGCCTTTATTAGTTGAGGCATTGAGAACAAGGTTAAGCTGAAACTGTATAAAACATTAGTTAGGCCATAGCTGGAGTATTGCATGCAGTTCTGGTCACCACATTATAGGAAGGGTGTGATTGCACTGGAAATGGTATACAGGGGATTTACCTGGATGTTGCCTGTGCTGGAGCATCTAAGCCATGGGGGCAGATTAGAAACACTGTGATTGTTTTCTATGCAGCAGCAAAGGTTGAGATAGAGGTGCATAAGATTATGAGAGGCATAGATAAGGTCACCAGGAAAACACCTTCATCCATTAATAGAAGGGTCTATAATGAGGGAAATAGATTTAAGGTTAAGGTAGAGTCTATGGGAAGAGTTGAGAAGAACCTTTTTCACTGAAAGAGTAATGGATGTCTGGCACTCATTGCCTGAAAAGATAGTTGTGAAAGAAACACTTGCAAATTTTAATTAGTATTCAGATATTGTGTTGCCATAGTCTCCAGTGCTGTGGGTTAAAAGCTGGAAAACAGGATTAATGTAGTCAGCTTCTTGTTGACTGGCTGGACATGACAGGCTAAATATCCTCCTCCTATGCCATAAATGTGTATGAGTCTATGAGATGTCGACAGATCAAATGCATGGGCACTTCTGTGCAATTCAGAAAAGTACAATTTGTCTTATATTGTCTCTGCTCATTCTTCTTACTGAAATAAATCCCTTCACACCTCTCCGCATTATATTCTATCTGTCATTCCAGCAGACGATGTCCCTTTGAAGTTTATCCTCCTCAGATTTCACACTACTTCTAAGTTTTGCGTATGTCACAAATTTTGAAATTGCGCCCTGTCCTTGAAAGTCATTAATATAAATCAAGAAAAGCAGTGCTCCAACCACAGATCCCTGGAGATCCCCTTCTCCTTCCAATATGAAAAATAATCAATCATTCACCACCAATTGTTTTCCAGCACTGGTCCAATTTCATTTCCTTGCTGCCATTTTATGCCCTGGGCTTCAACGTTGCTGGCAAGCCTTTATGTGATGCTCTATCAGATTCCTTCAAAAATCACATGACCTCCATTAACCCTTTCTGCTGTCCTATCAAACAGAACTCAAGCAAGTTAGTTAAATATGATTTGCTTCTAAAGTATCCACACAGGCCTTCCATTATAGCCAGTCCATATTCAGTTAAGTGACTGTTAATCACATTCCAAAATGATCAGTTCTAATGATTTTTCCAGAATTAATGTTAAACTGACTGGTCTAGGAGTTATGACAGGAAAATCGACGTTTCGGGCATAAGCCCTTCTTCAGACTTATGCCCAAAACGTCGATTCTCCTGCTCCTTTGCTGTTGCCTGACCTGCTGCGCTTTTCCAGCAACACATTTTTCAGCTCTGATCTCCAGCATCTGCAGTCCTCACTTTCTCCTGGTCTAGGAGTTATGCCATGCATTTGTTAGGTGCCAGTGTATGTGAGTGCAGCCTGGAGCATGCCCTGAGGTGGTGATGCTTGGTGTCCCAGATGACTGTCTGGAGTGACAAGGGTCAAGTTAGAATCACCAGATTCCCACATTGACCTCCACCTTGAGAATTGTTGATGTCTAGTTTGCTCATGGTGGGTGATGGAATAGGAAGCTGTATATTAATGAGGTATAATAAGGCCGAAATAAAGTAAGAAATAGGCATTTCACACTGTCTTCTGAGTGTCTCATCTCAATGTCTGGAACTTAGAAAATGCTACTAATTGCTTCTGAAGTTGAGAAAGTCCTTGTTGGACTTGTCTTGTGATTCTCTGAGATTACTCACCATAGCACACTTCCTTCAGGACCTGGTAAAATTACACCATAATTATTTATTAGTATTATATTTTATCTCAGTCAGGCTCGATTCCACCTTCCCTCCCCCCCCCCGCACAAATCTCATCTTTAGTCCCTAATCACACTCACTTTTCCTTTTACCACCCTTTCACAATTTATATTTCGATACATGGTATTTTGGTTCCCTTTTATGTTAGCAAACTGTCTTCTTTCTCCTATACTATCTTTGCTTCTCTTATTTCCATTGTCATTTACACTTGAAATATTCTATACTCAACCTAGTTTTCAATTGGATTATTCATCTGTCACCAATTTCATTTTTTTTTCTTTATCTGGCTTTCCATCAACATCCAAGTAGCTGTGGATGGACTTGTTTTCCCAATCTTTTTTCTTTGTGAGAATATATTTCAACTGTATCCCAAAAGTTTCTTAGTTGAAGGTAGTCCATTTCTTCGATGCCATCAGAGTTGCTTCTCTAGCTCTGAAACCTGAAGCTTCAGCTGCTTGACATGATTACAGTTCCTCCACACGTGATCCTCAAGGATGTGAGAAGTGGCCTGGATGAGTATTACGCTGGTCCAGTCTGTCGTGCCATTCCTCAAATGATTAGGCAATAAAATTTCCTACTTTCTCAACAATCCACTGCTTCTCCTCAATGGTCATTAGTTTATCTTACAGGTAGGTTAACTGAAATGCTTTAGTATTGCTTAAAAATAGCACCATTGTGCCCTGATCTCATCATTTAGCAAGTAAAGGGAAAATGGCATTTATATCATTTGTGAGTCTAATTGATATGCAAATAACCTTTGGTTGGTAGAAGCATTGCCATGGGAAATACAGCAGTTAGATTTTGATTGATATTTAACTGCCAGTCTCTGTATAAATTTTAAACCAGAAGGTTGAATCTGATTGGTCAAGGCATTGTCTTATGAAATGAACCAGAGAATGACTGTCACTTATGAAAGTGTGCAACTGCCAGTATAAATGCTGTTTTCCTTTTATGTTGATATTTCTTGTAAATTGTCTTGATGAACACAAGAAAAATAATGATTTGGAGATGCCGCTGTTGGACTGGGGTGTACAAAGTTAAAAATCACACAACACCAGGTTATAGTCCAACAGGTTTATTTGGAGCACTAGCTTCCAGAGCACTGCTCCTTCATCAGGTGGTTGTGGAGTACACGATTGTAAGACACAGATTTTGTAGCAAGAGTTTACAGTGTGATGTAACTGAAATTATACATTGAAAAATACCTTGATTGTTTGTTAAATCTCTTGTCTGTTAGAATGACCATGTTAGTTTCACTTTCTTCATATGTAAATTGCAAAACCTTTTTTTAAAAGTTGCATTCTCAAGTGTGATTGGTGTTGTGTGATTTTTAAAGCAAAATAATGTTTGCCAAAGCATGACTTTCTACAGTGCTGTGAAATGACTATTTGAAATGCTTTAATTATTAGTTAGAACTAAATATCTTAAATACTAATTTCCTGGAAAGTTCAGAACTATTTATTACTGCTATTTCCTGTCATTTAATTTTACCTTTATCCCCTAGATTTGGTAAAGTGACTGAGCACTGATTGCAATTATATAATAAAATTAACTTCATTGTTTTGTAGTAGTTCTAATTAGTTGAATAATCAGTCTCACTTAAAGGGAGGTTAACAAAAACGTTTACGTTTAACTCATTATCTAAATTGTTTAGAATATAGTTTGTTGAAAAATTCAAACTTCTTTCATTTCACTATCCCCTATTATTTAATTTTAACTTTTCTCCTAGATCGGATTTATTATTAGAACACTTATGTTACAAATTATAAAATTAACTAAAGATTTTAGGCTTGAAACTAATGAAACAATCAAGCCATAATGTTTGGTTGATTAATTTCAATTAAATGTTTACCATGAAAACCTTACTACCAGTAACTCCTTGCCCTGGAGCAGCACTGTGTTTCCAGGACAGGTCTTTAATCTCTGACTCTTAGCTCTAGCTCATATTAAATCTCTGCTCTCACTCTTTGCTCTTTTAAATATCTGCTCTCAGCTCCAGGTCTTCATGGAAAGTGCAGTAGTCAACTCCAAAATTAGGTTCCTAACTCTAAATAAAGGGAACAATGAGGGTATTAGATGCACATTGGCTAGGATGTATTGAGGAAACTTGCTAAAAGGCTGATGGTAGATTGGCAATGGTTCATATTTATAGGAAATGTGTACAAATTACAACAATTATTCACTCCTGTCTGGAGTAAAAACAAAAGATGATGAGTAGCTCAATCATGGCGTGCAAAGAAAATTAAGGTTATTATTTGAGCCAAAGAGAAATTATGAAATTACAAGAAAAAAGCAAGCATTGAGGATTGGAAGCATTTTAGTATTCAGCAAAAGAGGACAAAAATATTTGATCAGCAGGGAAAATAAAGTATGAGAGTAAAATTGCAAGGAATGTAAAACAGGCCATCAATACTTTGATAAATATATGAAGTGAAAAAGATTGGTAAAAACAAATGTAAGTCCCTTATTCACAAGAATTTAAAACATCGAGGAAACTGGGGAAGTGTTAAAAGGAAGAAAGAAATGGCAGAACAATTAAACACATGCTTTGGTTCTGTCTTCACAAAAGAGGACACAAAATAACCTCCCAGAAATGCTGGGGAATCAAGGTTCAACTGAAACAGTGGAATTGAAGCAAATCAATATAAGTAAGAAAATGGTTCTGGAAAAATAAATAGGGTTAAAGACTGACAAGTCTTAAGGGCCTGATAATCTGTTAATATTAGGTACATTCGCAGTCAGAATTTGAGACTCTGGAGCTGTTTCAGCATATTGGAGGGTGGAAAATGTAACCCTACTATTTAAAAAGGGTGGGAAGGAGAAACAGAATATTACAAACCAGTTAGATTAACATCAATAATAGGGAAATGATGGAATCCATTTTAAAAAGTATGAAAATAGAATATTTTGAAAGCATTAATGGAATTGAACAAAGCATCATGGGTTTATGAAAGGTAAACCATGCTAAACAAGTTGGTAGACTAGATAAGGGAGAACCAGTGGATGTGGTGTATTTGGATTTTACTAAGGCTTTTGATAAAGACTTAAGAGGTTAGTGGGCAAAAATGAAAGCACACTGGATGGGGATAACATATTGCCATGGTTTAAGAATTGGTTGACTGACAGGAAACAGAGTGGGAATAAATGGGTCTTTTTCTGAGTGGCAGGTAGAGACATGTTTGGGTCCCAGCTGTTCATGATATATACGAATGATCGGGATGAGGAAGTTAAATGAGATATTTAGTGAATTGAGTGAAATTGAGAAGTTGAGTAAGATACAAGGAGCCTGCAAGGTGATTAAGCTAATCAGTGGGAAAAATATGGCAGATGCAGTACAATGTGTCAAAATGTAAAGTTTTAAACTTTGATGTGAGAAACAGAAAGGAAGAATATCACTTTAATAGCAATTTATTTAAGAAGTGTGGATGTCTAAATGGTATTAGGTGTCCTTGTACACCAGTCAATGAAGGTGGACAGGCAGGTGCAGTAAGCAATTGGTAAAGCAAATGCTACACTGGCCTTCATTGAAATAGGGATGTCTTATTGCAGTTATACAGGGGCTTGGTGAGACATACCTGGAACATTGCATGCAGTTTTAGTCTCCCAATCTAAGAAGCTGTATATTTGCAATAAAAGGAGTGCATCAAAGGTTCATTAGACTAGTACTAGGGATTGTAGGATAGCCTGATAGGGAGAGATTAGTTCAGTTTGTTCTGTATTCAAGAGAGTTTAAAATGATGAAAGGGGATCTGATTGAAATATATACAATTCTAAGACAGCTGGAAGACTAGATGCATGGAGGGTGTTTTCCTCGGTTAGGGAGTCTTCAACCAGAAGCACGGTCTCAGAATACAGTCCATTTCCAACTGAGATGAGGAAACATTTCTTTACTCAAAGAACATATGTAGGAGTCAGCTCAGTCCCTCAAGCCTGCTGCGTCATACAAAACAATCATAGCTAATCTCATCTCAGCCTCAACTTCACTTTTCTGCCAGCATCCCATCACTTTTTAATGTATTATTAGTGAAAGATCAGTCTGTCTCCACCTTAAATTTATTCATTGCCCTATGTCCACAGCCCTGTGGAGTAATGAATTCAAGATTCATTACCATTTGAGACAAGTAATTCCTCCTCATCTCTGTTTCAGAACTGCTTCCCCTTAACTTAAAACTAGTGTGACGAAGCTGTTCATTTTCTCAAGGTTATGATGCCAATGAGATTTTCTTTCTGGGGGGGGTGGGAGGGGTGGTAATTGACCAGGCTCCAACTATGTTGGGTTTGAAAGGTTTTTTGGGGCCTGTTTTGTTTACCCCTAACAGATAATGCCTCCGGCCTAAAGCTTTCATGTCTTAAAAAACTAGTATAATCAATGAGGAATGGCCGGCTAGCTGTGTAGCTCGCCTTCATTTAGGTTAGAGTTTTTGATTTAGTTCAGCAGCAGTGTGTGTGAAGAAAGACTGCTGGGACAAGTCCAGCCGGGTACTCTCTCTCTCTAACTTCAAGCCTGTAAACCCTGGTTGGTTTCATTTTTACTCTTTGATTGAGATTATTGCAAGTATTTTTGGAATAGCATAATTAAGCCAGGATAGTCTTAGATGTTGGATAGGATAAGTTATCTGGTATTCTATTTTCTATTCTGTGTGTTTCATTCCATAATTTTGTAAATAATTCTTTGCTTAAAACTTGGTAGTTGGACCAGCTCATTCCCTCTGGGAATATCTACTATACACTTACCTAAAGCAAATAGCAAAGTGACAGTCTGGGCTACCTGCTTAAAAATGTTTTGAAGGGTCGGGCCTGGTCCATAACAGGGAATCTGGTTCTTTCTTGAATTAGGCATCTGAAGTTTATCTACAACAGTCAGCATTTAAAAGGACACGATATCACAGACTTACACAGACAGGGCAGAATTTTATAGAGGCATGAATCTATGGTGAAAAATGCAGCAGGATCACTTCAGAAGTCCAGTAAGGACTAACTCAACAGTGTTTCCAACGAAGTTCCAGGCAATCAGGAGAGATTCGCAATGGACAGCAACAGGTTGCCTATTAGGAGGGATTATCGCTTGTTAAATGCCTTATTAACTGTACGCTTCACCTCAGCAATGCACAGTTTCCTATCCTACCACCCGCTATGAGAAACCAGATACTAAGAATTCTTGACTTCGGAGTTAGAGCAGGTTACCTGGAGACTTTACCTCCCCAGTGGTCACCAGGCCACACCATCTCAGTGCACAATCCTTCAGCACCAGCACATACACCCCTTGTCCATAGACATCTGACATTTGACATCCCCTCAAGATTCTCGTGGGCACCTCTTCGATCCTTTTGCAGTACACTTACGAAGTACAGATCTCCATTGCAGGCACAGCAGCAACTAGTATCAAAAGGCTGTTGCATGGACACTCTCCAAACTGAGGCAGGCCCCCAGTTCTCAGATTGGAGCTGGTGGCATCTCAGAGCTGCTCTCTTAGCTCCGACCTGTATACTCGCAGCAACCTTACCTTGCCATGCCTTGCTGTCTCTGTTAACGTGTCAGCATTACAGCCAGAGCCTAAAGTTGATCAGTGCTGCCCTACTGGCAACTTTTCTTTTTGCACTGATGCACAGACAGGCTGCTTGTTGTGATCATCATTACTGATGTAGCTGGGAAGGTGGAGGAACTCTTGTTGAATAGCACACACACAGACATCAATCTAACACCCACATCATGTGCCAGTTGCCTCTCAGGCAACAAACAGTGTGGCTTTTCAACCAAATGTTGGAAAGTAGGTGGGAATCTGATCAAGGTGTTGGGGGGTTTGATCAGTCATAGGCACAGTCCACACACAATCCAAGAGGTGGCCACGGTTAGTCATACACTCATGGCAGTTATGGTCAGGGGAGCAGTCTGACTACAGCCCTGTAGAGCCAGCAGCAACAATTAGGGTGATCATGTATCATCAATTAGGGAGCTGTAAAACAATGACCGGGCTCTGGTCAGTGATGTCTAGGGGCTGGTCATCAAAGTCGGTCAGAGTTGTGAAACAAGTCAGTCCTGGGGGAGCGTCCAATTCTGAACCAAATACTTTTAATCATTGAGTCAATCCACCACACATACTTTAAATGAATAAAAATAACTTGTACATATACGTAGAGCTTTTTCCATAGTTATACAATAGTCATTTACTTGTTCTGTTATACACTGTATTTCTTTATACAAGTCCAAGAAAATTTACTCCTGATTTTCTTGGACAAAGAGCTTATTGCTTGGAGTTAAAATGTCTCTGCCATGTAATACCTTTGTCATGAAATTCCAAAATACTTTTCAAGTCATTCTTCATGAGTGCTTGTGTTAAAATATTTTCAGTGGTGTACTTTCTAATAAACGTGTGGAAGAGTCAGGAAATGTCAATTTGTACTGGAAATGATTATCAATGAAGATTCTGCTATCTTTTAGAATTAAAGAATCTCTAATGTATTCAAGCGGGCTATTTGACCCATCGAATCCACAATGATCCTCTGAAGAGCATCCCATGCAGACCTATCACGAAGGCCGAAGGGTCTGTTTCCATACTGTAGGGAATCTAATCTAATCCCCCCACCCTATCCCTTAACCCTGCATTTCCCATGGCTAACCTACACATCCCTAGACACTATGGGCAATTTAGCATGGTCAATCCACCTAAGTTGCACATCTTTGAACTGTGAGAGGAAACTGGAGCACCCGAAGGAAACCCATACAGACATGGGGAGAATGTCAAAACTCCACACAGACAGTCACTCAAGGTTAGAATTGAACCCAGATCCCTGGCAGCAGTGCTAACCACTGAGCCACTGTGGTACTCATTTCAGGAAAATACTGCTGAAAAAAGCAGCACAACCAAGTGGGCATTCCTGGCTACTGACTGTTGCAACTTTTCATTGGTAACTAATTGACCTGTGTTATTGAGGATAAGCAGTACCAAAGTGTTCACACAACAGCCTAGTTCCAAGTCAGATTTTGGATTCACTGCTCACCCTTTCGACCCATGCATTATGTGCTCTGATGATTATTGACAACAGATAAATGACACACTAGCAAAGAGCCCTTTACAGAGAAGGAAAAATGCCACATTTAATTCAAGCATTCCAGCTGATATTTACCAGTCATTACATGGTGCTGCAATCAAATGATATGTGTAATTTAGTTGGGTGTAAATTCACATCAATGTCAGTGAACTGGTTTTGAATATGGAAATAACATGAATAAAATCTGTCAATGTGATAAACAATCCTCAGAACACAAGAAATTAAAACATTAAATGTGCACAAACAAAGCAACTGTCATAAAACTTCTGTTTAATTTGAGATTTGATGAAAGCTATGACTACCTACTCATCGCTTAATATTGTTTTTATGGTATACATGGCACACTTATCCACGCAAAGTCTGTTTCTTTGCAATCTTTTAAAAAGAGTTTGCCAAGTATTCATTAATGCAAATAAATTACATTCTACCACTTTTTCAATTTGAAATAGAAACAAATAATTAACTGATCATTTTACTTTAAATACAAGCATATGATAAGGAAATTGTATTTATTATGACAAGCATATTATGCAAAATGTAAGGCAGTGATTGTAATATTTTTTAGATTGGCAGAGGAGTCTTTGTTTATCTTTAATAATACTGTGTGTTCCAAAACAAAGGATGACATTTGGGATGAACTTATTTAAAATTGAAAGTAAATTTCTGGAAGATGTATTTCAAAGAATTAAAACTTTCCATCATGGAATCTCCACAGTGTGGAAGCAGGTCAGTTGGGCCATGGAGACTACAGCAACACACCGTATAGCACCCCACCCAGACCCATTCCCACTACCTGCAACCCTGCATTTCCCACAGATAATCAACCTAATCTTCATATCCCTGGACATGATGGGCAATTTAGCATGGCCAATCCATCTAACCTGCACATCTTTGGACTGTAGGAGAAAACCAGAGCACCTGGAGGAAACCCACTCAGACAGAGAATGTGTGAACTCCTCTACTGTGCTGCTCAAAATACATTTTTAAAATATTCCTAAAATTACATTTTTCCAACATTCATCAAATTTCCTAATCGATCAGCTTTTGTTTCTAAACTGCTGATAAAATGATTGTGACTAGTCATGTATATAATTTCATACCAATATACAAACCCTGATAAACATTACTGGAGTTTATATAGGAACAACTTATTTCCATTCATTTTTGTGGACAGGGTCATAAATTGTGATTTGCCATTGCCTGTTTCTGTTGACAAAGTCAAAAATCACATGACACCAGGTTACAATCCAACAAGTTAATTTGAAACCACAAGATTTCAGAGCCCACATTCCTTCCTCAGGCAGCTAGTCAAGGAAGGAGCAGGGATTCCAAAAGCTTGTGCTTTCAAATAAACCTGTTGGACTAAAACCTGGTGTCGTGTGATTTTTGACTTTGTCCAGCCCCGGTCCAACACTGACACCTCCACATCGTGTTTCTGTTGAGTCAGGCAACTTATAAACTACATTCAGTTTTGTCACTACAATGACCACATCGTTTAATTGAATGTTTATCAGGTGGCTAACAGCATGCAAGATTGTGAAAATTTCCAGCTCTAAAAGATGCTTAAGGACCTGTTAGAGGAGAGCAGCACCGCTGAAAAGGAACTGCTGCTGTCAGTGCTGCAACTGGAAACAAGAAGGTTAGAGCAGTCCAGGCTATTCAATGCTTCTGGGCTTCTTTAGTACGGGCACCAGCTTTGCTATGGAGCCCAAATTTCCACCCTGACCAATTTTCAGTTTAATGTCAATTCGTACAAATTAATTTGCTTCCATCAACAAATTTTTGGAACATCTGTTCCAACGTGAAACATTCTATCGGCATTATTGTTCATATTACTGAACCAAATATTTTCTTTCCATCCCATTGCAACCCACTTTGAAAATCTTTAATACTTTGCATTCTGACAGCATGCAAGAAGATCTGAACAGGACAGTTCACATTGATTGTTCTCATTGTTCTACCTCTGTTCAGAAGGTGGTAGAGCCTATTTCAAAGGAAAATTGGAAGTATTTATTTCCACAATGCCCTTTTGTTCATGTTCTTGTGAATGGTATGAATTGTAAGCACATGACACCAGTTTCCACTTCTCTGAGCAACCCTTCTTCATTCACCCTCAGCTGCTCCAAACTGGGTATAAAATCTTTACAAGATCATGCTCGTGCTTCATATTTATAGTGACTCATCCAATCTACATCTCACACATTCCTGGGCATGATGTGGAAAAAAGGCTCAATGTATTCCTCTCCAATGCTTCTAACCTCCAAACCTCCTTGTTTTAATTGTGGCAATATATCAGCTCTATTTTTTATTCTTCTCTATTCCTAGATTATAAATGTACATTTTTTCTTCTCTGGTCATCCTCACTTAAAATCAACTCTCAGTCTCCTTCTACAAAACATTTCTGTTTTCCTGCATTCTTAAACTGTACATTAAACTGTTAATATTTAGAATTTTAAAAAATATAATGAATACATAAGTACTGAGGGAGAGGATGTTTATCCATTATCAAGTCAGTTAATTGACATGCATATAGATAAGTAGAAATTTATTATTACTTGCATTTGTGAAAATACAATAAAATGTGTAAACGTTGCCACAAAAATGGTTTTAATTTAATTTAAAATGTTTAATCACATAAATTATATATATAAAAGAGTGAGACAAAGATTTTTTTGGTTCATTCCACAGCCTCTTGCTTTTGCGAAACACCAGGGCCTACCCAACTGCCAAGGATTGAGGCCTTCTTCAACTTACGAGGACCACATCCTGTCCAACCGTCATGGTCTGGAGACCTGTCCAACTGTCAAGGACAGGAGGGCCTCTCAAAACTGCCAAGAACCAGGGGCCTGTCAAAACTGTCAAGGACAGGGGGATCTCTCAAAACTGTCAAGCACCAGGGGCCTGTTCAAACTGTCAAGGACTAGGGGCCTGTTGAAACAGCAGAGGATTGTGATTGATGACAATGAGCACAGCAGCACAAATTCCATGACACAGCAACAGGCTTGTGATGGGTCAGGAGAAGCGCATCAAGAGAGATTGTAGTGATTGGAAAAGGTTGGCCAGGTGGATCTCATTGAGTATAAGATCCCTGATTGGAGTGGTTAACCTGGGCCAATCAGGGAGGTCTGGCTGACAGATAGAAACAGGAGTGACCTACGGCCATACTAGTCTGAAAAAAAAAACGCCAGATCTCGTCTGATCTCGGAAGCTAAGCAGACTCAGGCCTGCTTAGTACTTGGATGGGAGACCGCTTGGGAATACCAGGTGCAGTAGGCTTATGGCGCTGTGGAGTCCGTGGACCACGTGTATATTGGGTGTGGGCGTTTGCACTCCCTTTTTGATTTCCT
>NC_057716.1:11497430-11514676 GCF_004010195.1 Chiloscyllium plagiosum | reverse complement strand
CACTGTTTTGATCACACAGCATTGCCCTTTGATGTGAAGGGCAGTGTTTGTCACTGGCCACCCGGGTGTTTTCCTATCTTCCTGGTGGTGGAATTTGAATAAAGATTTGTGCACTTTGTGTCTCTCACTGTGTCTCACACCTGCACACACACAACATGGGTGCTGGGGATAAAATAAGCACTACCGCACTTAGGTGGTAGTGTAGGGGTTAATTTGAAGAAAAACAAAAAAATAAACAGGAGGATCCCATGGGTGGGAATAAAGAAAAAAGAAACAGGAGTGGTTCTCCCTCCAACTCTATTTTGATTTAGTCCCTACCCTCCCCTTCACTGTTTTGATCACACAGCATTGCCCTTTGATGTGAAGGGCAGTGTTTGTCACTGGCCACCCGGGTGTTTTCCTATCTTCCTGTTGGTGAAAATTGAATAAAGATTGGTGCACTTTGTGTCTTTCACTGTGTCTCACACCTGCACACACACACCATGGTTGCTAAAAAAAAGAAAAAAAAAGAAAAAAAAGAAAAAAAAATTTTAAAAAAAAGAAACAGGAGTGGTTCTCCCTCCAACTCTATTTTGATTTAGTCCCTACCCTCCCCCTCACTGTTTTGATCACACAGCACTGCCCTTTGATGTGAAGAGCAGTGTTTGTCACTGGCCACTCGGGTGTTTTCCTATCTTCCTGGTGGTGGAATTTGAATAAAGATTCGTGCACTTTGTGTCTTTCACTGTGTCTCACACGTAAACACACACGCCATGGGTGCTGGGGAAAAAATAAGCACTACCGCAGTTGGGTGGTAGTGTGGGGAAAAAAAACAGGGATATCAGGGGTTCTGTTCACTCTGAGAGCTAGTTCTGAGGGAGCTGGACCAGTTAAAACAAAAAGAAACAGGAGTGTTGGCCCCTTTGGGAGCCATGGTGGTGTAGAGAAAAGGAAAGAAAAGAGAAAAGTAAAAAATTTTTAAAAACTGGTCTCCCTCCTATAGGAAGGATGTTGTGAAATCTGAAAGGGTTCAGAAAAGATTTACAGCGAAGTTGCCAGGTTCGGAAGGTTTGAGTTATAGGCAGAGGCTGAATAGGGCTGGAGCTGTTTTCCCTGGAGCATCAGAGGCTGAGGGGTGACCTTATAGAGGTTTATAAAATCATGAGGGTCATGGATAGAATTAATAGACAAGGTCTTTTCCCTGGGGTGGAGGAGACCAGAACTAGAGGGCATAGATTTCAGGTGAGAAGGGAAAGATTTAAAAGGGAACCTCAGGGGTAACCTTTTCACACAGACGGTGGTGCAGGTATGGAATGACCTGCCAGTCAAAGTAGTGGAAGCTGGTAAAATTACAGCATTTAAAAGGCATCCGGATGGGTATATGAAAGGGGAGGATGTGAGGGATATGGGCTAAGTGCTGGTAAATAGGACGAGATTAGGCTAAGATATCTGGTCGGCATGGACGAGTTGGATGGAAAGGTCTGTTTCTGTGCTGTACATCTCTATGACTCTATAAAAATAAAATAAAATAAACAAGAAATTCAAAAGAAAAGTCAACAGAAGTGTGAGAGTCTCCTCACTGCAGGGAGTGGCACTGAGCCAGCTAATCGGAGAGCATGTACCTTGCACATGTACATAAAGGGTGATTTGGTGATGGGATACCAGTCTGTGTGCAGCTATTTCAGAGGTCAGGTTTCAAAGACTGAACAGTGGTCTCATTGAAACAGGAGAATAATGCTGGGCAGGCTCCACCTGCAGGAAGGCAGGTGCCTCTGCATGGATACACGGCAGCTCAGAGGAGGAGAGAATTGAAAGGTGGAGAGAGATTAAAGTAGAATGACAAAAAAATAGATTTTACATTTTTATATCGACTTTCATAACCTTTGTAGATTCTGAAGCATTTTACAGACTATTAAGTACTTGTGTAATCATTGTTAGAATATTGGAAATTCCACAGCCAATTTGAAAACTGATTGCCACAACTAGCAATGGGATAATTATGGGATCATTTATCTTTACTGGTGCTGATCGAGAATAAGCATTGACCAGCCCATTTGGTAAATCTATAACAGGAGGATCTGTGCTTTCCATAGAGACCAGTCACCTCCAAACCTTATCACAGATTTGATTCAAACTTGGATAAATGAATTAAATACAAGAGGTAAGACAGGAGTGACTACCCTTGACATCAAGGTCATGTTTGACCAAGTCTGCCATCAAAGAACCCTATCAAAATTGAAACAAAAACAAAAATTGCTGAAGAAACTCAGGAGGTCTGGCATCTATGGAAAGAAAGCAGGTTTAATGTTTCAAGTCCAGTGATCCTTCTTCTGTAATCCAAATCCTAATGTTAACCCTAACCCTTTTCTTTAAAGGGTCCATGGACTCAATACTTTGGTCTGCTCTCTCTCCACAGATGCTGCTAGGACTGCTGAGTTTCTTACGCAATTTCTGCTTTTTCTTTCAGCTTTCCACCAATCACATTTCTTTGTCCCATCAAAATTGAATTCAACGGGAATCAGGATGAAAGCTCTTCACGAGTTGGAATCATACTTAGCACATTTTGGTTGTGATTGCTGGAGACCAATAACCTTCATTGTCGCTGTATCAGAATAACTTTCAAACAGCTTAGTGTACCTTTACCTTAAGAGTTTACTACCTCCTTCTCGACATTATACTTTCCATAGAGGCTCACCAGACTGATCCTGGCACTTCCAGACTGTCCTTTAAGGAAAGATTGAGGAGACAGGGCCTATATTCTCTAGAAATTAGGTGAATTAGAGGAAATCTTATTAAAACATACGAGATTATAAAAGGGCCCAGTAGGGGCAGGATGCCAAAAATCAAGGATGCTTCCTCTGGGATGTCAAAAATCAAGGACGTTATCTCAGAAAAAGGGGCAGCTCATATAGGATTGAGATGAGGAGGAATTTCTTTATTCAGATCATGGTGAATCTTTGCAATCCTCCACCTCAGTGGATGAGAAGCCTCAGTACTGAATATAAACAAGTCAAAGGTCAATACATATATAAATATTGACAATATTCCTTTGAAAGATACATGATAAGTGTTGAAAAATCTTTCAACAAAACCCAACTTCTGTATCACCAAATTCAATGCAAACATACTCTTAAGTGAAAAAGGTAGCTGTGAAAAAAAACATATGTTTAATGGCGTTACAATTACCAATTTTATAGGATTGTCATGCTTTGTGATTGTCTCTTTAATTTAAGATAAAATGGAGGAATGAAATAGGTCATGTGACCTGCTCTGAATTCTGCATGGCAACAACCCTCTGTAATTTGGTTGCAATGGGGACAAGAGGATCTCAATTCAAGAGACTTACTGGGTAGGTGTAAGGTATTTAAACTTGTAGACAATGGTGAGAGTACCTTTGCTGATTATGAATAGGTTGTTATTCTCTAAAGTCTCACAGAGAGATGTTCAGAAGGTCAGACCTTATGAATAAGGATATTTTAAAATTGGCTTCGTAATCTCGAGAATAGCTACTTGGATATAAGACCTATGTGATTCACATTGTCATGGAAGTGAGCTTTGAGAAAAAAGATTGAAGGATTGGCACAGAGTTAAAATGCTCAGATTGCCAATACAGTCACAATGGGCTGACAGGCCTCCGACTGCGCTGGAACAATTCTGTGATTATATATCATCCACTATGATAGTAATCTTCAAAATAGAATTGTGTATACTTGAAAAGGAGAAACGTGCAGTGCTGTTATGAAAGGAAAGGGGAGTGGGATGAACTTGATAGTTCTTGGAGAAGAGTGAAGAATGATCCAAATTAGAATTTCTGACTTGGAGGAGGGTTAGCTTCAATGGGCTGAGTGGGGAGCTAGCCAATCTAAAATAGAATCAAACATTGACAGGAGATGCTATTTGGTGCTGTGCAATACAGAGCTCTTTGCAGGCAGCAGTGACTTGAAGTCACCAAGTGCCATCCTTTGAGCCATGGGGCAGCATGGTGGCTCAGTGGTTAGCACTACTGCCTCACAGCGCTATGGACCCAGGTTCGATTCTGGCCTCAGGCGACTATCTGTGTGGAGTTGCCATATTCTCCTATGTCTGTGTGGGTTTCCTCTGGGTGCACTGGTTTCCTCCCACAATCCAAAGATGTGCAGTTTAGGTGAATTGGCCATACTAAATTGCCTGTAGTGTTCAGGGATGTGTAGGGTAGGTGCATTAGTCAGGGTAAATAAAGGATAGGGGAATGGGTCTGAGTGGGTTACTCTTTGGAGGGTTGGTGTGGACTTGTTGGGCTGAAGGGCTTGTTTCCATACTGTAGGAATTCTATGATCCAGACTTTGATGTCAGAAATTCTCAGCATCCTGTTTGGAAACTGCTGTGGTCAGCTGACCCAGGAATGTGCCAGAAACATTGATATTTCCATGAATATGGATAAAAAAAAGTGTGGACTTTTTGCAAACTGCAGAGCTGGATCAGTCAATATTCATGTATGCCTTGGACATATCAATTTCCCATCAAAACCATACAGACCCTGGAACTGCCTGGCCAGATGCTAATGGTCCCATTGTTTCAGTGAGAACCTTTATTTCCAGATCCTGGGAACCTGCTTTGTAGGAAGAATGCTACACAGGCTTAGCTCAGTGGTAGGTCAGAGGCACAGCCTGAATGTTGAGGATTCAAAGCCATGTTCTGTGGCCTCAAAGTATGGAAAGTAGTTCCCTCATTGACTCTTCCTGACTCTGCCCGATGCTGGTATTGGACACAGGCCACAGAATCTTTGAGAAGGGTGCAAAGAGCAGGATAAAAGGGGCAAACTGGAGCCCCAGTGCTCTGCGCTTTTGCCCCTTCATCAACAGCATCTCCAGAGAGCATCTTTGACTGGCAGTTGAGCTACACAGCATCTCCAGCTCCTTGTACCTCGTGGTGAGCATCAGCACATTGACCAGACCTCCAAAGACCACCTCGGTGAGATGACCCCAAGACAAGAACCAGCAGTAAATTAGAGCGGAGGCCCAAATCAATGACTGCAGATCCCAAAACATCAGCCAACCCTCAAAGACCAAGGAACAGCCTGTCCCAGTCTTATTGAACATTATCAATCCTTTCAGTCAAATAGTTCAAATTCACTGGTAGAAACTTGTGGATAGGATGTAGTCAGTCCTCAGAAGTGCTCATCAGAAGGAGATATTTAGTATAGGCTTGAAACTGTTCATATTGAGATTTAAGACTCTTGACTTAAGAGTTCTGTAAAGAGATTAAAGTTTAATAGAGTTTTTTTGTAAATATTTTTATTGAAAAAAGACAACTTTTGATTTTTTTTTACAAAATTATAAAACAAATACAAAATAATGTATCCATTTTACAATATAATAACAGTACCAATATAAAATTAAGAAATCTAACTACTAATCTATTTTACAAACTATCGAAACACAAAATAAGATATAAGAAAGAAAACTCAATGTATAAAAAAGACCACAGTGTCGTACATTATTGACAACAAAAAAAGGAAAAAAAAGGTAAATAAATAAATAAACACACATTCAAACTAAAATTATATCAAGTCACAACAAAACCTGTATTTATACAGGATTCTTCCTCCCAGTGGCCCGCGAACCAACAAACACCACCCTCAAAGGCCCTAAACAGTATGGCACTTGTGTGGGTTAAAGTAAAATGTAAAATCTCTACCATCAGGGTGAAGACTCCTCCACACATCTACCAGTCCCAACTCCCTATTCAGATCAGCCAAATGCCTAGATCTCTGAGATATACCCACAGAGCTCCTAGGTATCCTATCCACCTCAGGATCGATAAAACAATTAAAATCTCCCCCTATAATTGTATGACACACTCCGAGAGCCATCAACTTGGAGAGCGTGTCTGTTACAAACTTAAAAGGATGTACTGGGGGGCAATATACATTCAAAATCCTGTACTCCGCTCCATAAATTAGGGCTTTAAGTAATATATACCGTCCGGACTCATCTTTTATCTGGCTTAACATTTGGAAGGGAAGATTCTTCCAGATAAGAATGGCCACTCCTCTACTTTATGAGCTGAAAGATTAAAAGAACACCTGACCAAATCCTTCCTGCTGTAGCTTCGAATGCTCCCTATCAAGTAGATGTGTCTCCTGTAAAAGGGCTACATCAACCCTCTCTTTTTTTAAGACTTGATAGTATCTTTTTCCTTTTGACATTCCAGGTGCACCGTTTAAGCAAATGACCAGCCATGATCGTTCAAAAAATTCCGAGACCCCCAGGAGGAAGAAGCCCACTCAAAAAGCATTGAGTAGAGAACATAAACAATTCACATAAATTTAAAAATACAATTTAAAAATTTAAATCTTTAAAACAACTAAATCAAAACAACTAAGAACTACTCCTAAAAAAAGTAATACATAATTCAAAAGAGACTTTCCCCCTTGTCCATAGGGGGCACTCCCACCTTCCAGTGATCCCACCATAACACCTCCCAGCTAGATCCATGCCCTCGGCCCAGACATTACAAAGTAAAATAAACCAGTGCTAATATCTTATAACGCAAGAGTTGGAAGTAAGACCCTTCATATTATTACCTAGGCGTTCTTAACAAGACAGAAACACAGAACAGAATATATAAAATTACAATCCCAGCAAAAATACTAAGGAAAAGAAAGACCCAGAAACATCCCCCAACAACCCGATAAACCAAGCAAATTAAGATAAAAGTGACAAAAGAGAATGAATCCCTCCAAGGAAGGATGGAAAAGAGAAAGAGGGAAAGAGAGGAGGAGAAAAACAAAGGGGAGTAAAATAAAGTCATTGTCCATGTAGTTAAAGTCCATCAGTCTATTTGAGAGCATCCAAAAATTCTTTTACTTTTTCTGGAAATCCAAAGATATGCACAGACTCTCCATGACTGAAGCATTGCCAGGTAGCTCATGGAATATTGAATATTTAAATCCCTCAGATGCTTCTTTACCTCGTCAAATGCCTTCCTCTTGCATACCACAACCGGAGAAAAGTCCTGGAACAACATTATTTTGGAGCCCTTGTAGATCCTTCCCCAAAATTCTGAAGGCCTCCAGAAACATTTGTTTTTTTCCTGTAGTGTTGGAGTCGCACTTGGACCATGCAGGGGCGCTGGTCTGACCCGGGACTGCGTACAGAAACCCAATGGGCCCGCTCAACACGCACCCAGTTTAACTCAGACTCCAGCTTCAGCAGTTTTGAGAGCTATTGCTCCAAAAATCAACAAGTTGGCGTTCTTCCTCCTGTTCGGGAAGGCCCAGCAACCGAATATTTTTCCGATGACCTCGATTTTCAAGGCCGTTTATAGGCTCTTCTAAGGTTTGGACTCAATGTTGCAGAGCCCGGACCTGACCCACGGAAGATTCAGCAGCAGTCTAGGAGGCCACAGCCATTGCTCCGCCCCTCCAACCAGCTGCCCAAGTTTCTCGATCTCTCGGTCATGCTCAGTAAGTAGACCCACTACTTACTGTCCACATGCGATTTCTATGCCTCTGTTCACCTCCCATTCATGTGTCTATCAAGATATGTCTCAAACGTTGCTAACATGCATGCTGCCACCACCTCCACTGGCAGTGCGTTCCAAGCATTTGTGTGAAACGTTTTCCCCACACGTCTCCGCTAACCCTTCTCCATCTCCTCCTGAGCATGTGGCTTCTTATAGTTAACCTTTCCACCCTGGCCGATAGAGACGAATGGGCTGTATGGCTTCCTGATTACCTTATCTACCTGTATTGCCTCTTTCAGGGATCTGTGGGCCTGTACACTCAGATACCTCTGTATGTCAATGCTTCTAAGAGTTCTGTCATTTATTGTACAATGACAATAATCCTATAAAGTGATTCACATCAAATTTGTCCAGATTAAATTCCATTAGCCATTTCTCTGTCCAAATCTACAATCTATCTATGTCCCACTGTATCCTTTGATAATCTTCCTTACTATCTGCAACTTTACCAATTTTAGTGTCACCACAAACTTACTAATCAGATCATTTACATCTTTTTCCAGATCGTTTATATATATTACAAGCATAAAAAGTCCGAGCACTGATCCCCGAAGAACATCACTTGTTACTGATCTCCCTTCTGAAAAGCATCCTTCCACCACTACTCTCTGTCTTCTATGACCAAGTCGGTTCTGTATCCGTCAAGTCAGCGTACGCAGATCACATGAGATTTTATCATTTGTACCAGACTGCCATGAGGTACCTTATCCACTGCCTTACTAAAGTCCATTTAGACAATATCCAGTGCTCTTCCCTCATCAATCATTCCTGTCAGCTCCTCAAAAAATTCAGTCCAGTTGGTGAGATATGTCTTTCCCCACACAAACTCATGCTGCCTATCACTAACAAGTCCATTCACTTCCAAATGTGAATAAATCCTATCTCTCAGTACCTTCTCCAACAGCTTCCCTACCACTGACATCAGGCTCACCGGCCTATAGCTACCTGGATTATATCTGTTTCTCTTTAAACAAATGATTAACATTGGCCATTCTCCAGTTCTCAGGAACTTCACTCGAGGCCAAAGAGGATGCAAAGATATCTGTTAAGGCCTCAGCTATTTCCTCCCTTACCTCCCACAATATCCTAGGAAAGATCCCATCCAGCCCTGGGGACTTGTCTACCTTAATGCATTTTAAGACACCCAACACTTCCTCCTTCTTTACACTGACCTGCCCAAGAATCATAGAGTCATAGAGATATACAGCACAGAAACAGAGCCTTCGGTCCAACTCATCCATCCTGATCAGATATCCTAAACTAATCCACTCCCATTTACCAGCACTTGGCCCATATCCCTCTAAACACTCCTATTCATGCAACCATCCAGATGTCTTTTAAATCTGTAATTGTACCAGCCTCCACCACTTCCTCTGGCAACTCATTCCATACATGCACCACACTTTGAGTGAAAACGATATCCTTTAGGTCCCTTTTAAATCTTCCCCCCTCTCACCCGAAACCTATGCCCTCTATTTCTAGACTCTCTCAATCCAGGGAAAAGACCTTGTCTATTTACCCAATCCTTTCCCCTCATAATTTTATTAACCTCTATAAAGGTCACTCCTGACGCTCCAGGGAAAACAGCCCCAGCATATTCAGCCTCTCCCCTGTAGCTCAAATATTCCAACCTTGGCAACATC
The DNA here is from genome assembly GCF_004010195.1 of Chiloscyllium plagiosum. Taxonomy (NCBI): domain Eukaryota; kingdom Metazoa; phylum Chordata; class Chondrichthyes; order Orectolobiformes; family Hemiscylliidae; genus Chiloscyllium; species Chiloscyllium plagiosum. Next base: position 11,505,548 of record NC_057716.1, on the reverse strand, counting down.
CTTGTAAATCTTTTCTGAACCCTTTCAAATTTCATAATGTCCTTCCGATAGGAGGGAGACTAGAATTTCACACGATATATTCACACCTTTTTCTGACATTTGTCCCCTTTCTTTACCTCATCATGTATGGTACCTTAGTTAAAAATGTTGACTGCAACCTGATCAAAGTTTGTCAGGGTACATTTACTCACCTTTCACTTTACAACACTGTGTATTGATGAGGGACATGTAGTTTAATAAGATCAACAACAAGCTACAATCCCCTGAAGAGGCAACTTGCCACTGCTGAGGGAGAATCATGCTTTGACACCCAGTAGTTGAGTAAAGATGTAATTAATTGTTTTCAACATTGAATTAGGCCTCATGGAACATGTTGCATGGTTTTGCCACAAATCTCACCAGAGTCCACGTCATTCAAGCCCCTATTAGATTATGCTCATAAATTGTGCACAAGAAATAGAGGGAGACCGATCAGCTATTAAGAGTGAGGAACTTTGTAATTAAATTAAAATTACTTCAAGTTAATAATAAGGTACAGAAGCCTGAACACACGCATCACTGGTTTTGATACAGTTTCTACCCTACTGTTGTTAGAATACTAAATGGACTCACAAGCTCTTAACATTCACCTGTATCTGTGTTTTTGTTTTTGCCGCTGTTTACCTATTATTTATTATCTATGCTACTTACTATGTGATCTGCCTATATTGCTCACAAGACAAAGCTTTTCACTGTGTCACGGCACATGTGACAGTAAATTCAATTCAATTCAATTCAATATCAGCAGAGAAAACAACCAATAGAAAGGACTGAAAGCCAATAACTCTCTAGAAGCCTGATGACCTGGATATAAGGGATATGTGTAGATAATGGCTACTTTGGTATGACATTTCAATATTCCCAAAATTTTTAAATAGTCCCGCAAATTGGAGATATACCTCTCCAATCCAAAGAAATGCACCTCTCCGATCCAAAGAAAGAAAGAGATAAAACAAATGAAATACTGGTGAGTTAGCCTGACATCAGTCAGCAGCAAAACATTGCAATCTATTCTTCAGGGAGTCTTGTTGTCTAATGTGAATGGACAAAGTAACTTTATTGCAAAAGTTCAATTTTCACAATCCAAATGTTTAGGGATTCCCAGAGAAACGTTTCTTCTTTGTTCTGTAAGTAACAATAAAGACATGTTATATCCAGTTATGAGACACATTTACTTTGGCCGTGTCACCTTCTCTGTCACACCAACATTCAAACCCCACATCAGCCCATCAGCTAGCTCCAGATGATGCATGCCTTTGTGCTTAATCAACCTGGCAAAGGTAGCTCAAAGATGAGCTGGTGTAATGTTTTTGCAACAGTTTCCTGGAACAATACACTGTGAAATGAGCCATGGAAACAGTTGTTTTAGTCAGAGCATTTTTTTAATGAAAGATCTTATACATAATCTCATGACTATCTAGGGAAAAAAGGATACGGTAACACAACTGAATTTCAAATCAAGGTCAGAATGGTCAAGTGTAAAACAAGAAGCTTAAACTTGAACAAAACCAATTATATCTGTGTGAAGGAAAGGGCTAAGGCTGACAGGAAATGAATTGAATGGTTATGGCAGTAAATAAATTGTCAGAATCTTTTAAAGTGATGATATTATTCAACATTTTCAAAAGAAGCACATCCTGTAGAAGAACTGTATTTTATTAGTTGTAGTTATTAGATTCAGGTATATTGTAATTCCTCAAGGTGGCTTCTCAGGTAGACAGGGTGGTGACAAAGGCATTTGGCACACCTTCAGAACATTGAGTACAGGAGTTGAGACATCATGTTATGGCTGTACAAGACATTGGTAAAGCCACATTTGGAGTACTGCAGACAATTCTGGTTGCCCTGTTATATAAAGGATGCTATTAAACTGGAAAGGATGCAAAAAAGATTTACTGAGACTGGAGAGTTTGAGTTATGAGAGGCTGGATTGCCCGGGACTTTTTTTTCCCTGACGCAAAGGAGGCTGAGTAGTGACCTTATAGAGGTTTATAAAATCACAAGGTGGCATAGATAAGATGAATAGCCGAAGTTTTTTCCCCAAGGTAGGGGAGTCCAAAATTAGAGGACATCATTTTAAGATGAGATGGGAGAGGTTTAGAAGGGACTTGAGGGGCAACTTTTTCACATACAGGGTGGGGTGTACATGGAACAAGCTGCAGAGAAAGTAGTAAAGGTGGGTACAATCACACTATTTAAAAGACATTTGGACAGGTACATGGATAGGAAAGGTTTAGAGGGATATGGGCCAAACGCAGGTTAACTTCAGTTCAGGAAATTTGGTTGGCATAGACAATTTGGGCTGAAGAGTGTGTTTCTATGCTGTATGCCTCCCTGACAGTGTTAGAGAGTCTTTTCTCATTCTTTGTCTTTGCTGCTCTAATTTATTTTTCTTTTCAATTCTCCACTGAGCTTTCTATATTTAACCTGGTTACATTAACAACCTGACATGAAGTGGTCACTGAACTCTAATAATTACTTGCGCTAAATTTGCTTAGTAATAATCAATTGTAACACACTTGCACATGCATAACAGCTATGACACACTAAAATTGACACAATATTGAATCATCAATGAAGTTGATACTTTGAAATGCAGATTATTTTCTAAATACTAATACAAGAGTATTATAAATACACACTTTTATCAAAGCTTTACATTTTTCACGCACAGGGATTAATTCACAAGAAATAGCAGTATAAAGGGAAAACACATTTTATACTGTATTGAAAGAGAGTGCTGAAGTGAGGGCTGCCCAGTATGATGCTGAGTAGGTAGGCTATTTTTCCAAAGACTATTGGATCCTATCAAATATTACATTCCTTTGGATGTACATAACAGACAAAGTACTGACCATATCCAATCAGGCTTGTAAAGCACATAACAGTATCCAATATTCAAAATGATTCCACAGTGGGACAACATTTCCTAAATAATCCCAAGTGTGCTATGAACTATGGTGTCAATCAATTTTACACTGTCAGTTGAGCTCACATTGTGCCATATTTGAATGGGCTGGACATTAAATATGTTACTACATGGAGTCCTGTTCTTTTTAGACCCAAAGGACTTTTGCACAATTTATACCAATTTCATCTCAAGAAAACAGCTAACAGCCTGTTTCTGTTTAATTTCTCACAACAATGCCTTGGCAGTGCACAGTCAATCTGCTTGATTTAAACAGAGATTAGTTAACTATCAGTCATCACATAAATGGTGCAGTCTCCATGGCAATGCCTCTTCCAGTCAGAGTCCACTTGCCAGCCAGTCAGCACTCAAAAGTATAACTTTCCATTCTTGCAAATGAGAAGCTAAATCATTCTTTATTGATCCTCATTAGAGTAATTTACTAACCATATATTACACAGATACCAAATATGAATAATACTTCACACTGCAGGACGTTCTGTTGTAACATGCATTTTGTCGAACTGGCGATTGGTGAATTGGGGATGCGCTATCTACAGTGTGAACTTTGAAAGCATGTGTTGGCTGTAATGCGATTACAACACCAACAGTTTAAACGCTCTTTCTAAAACAAGATTGCACAAGAACATGATCATCGTGTTAAAGGTGAACTGACTGTACATCTCTTGTTAATCTACCTCCCAATCAAATAAAAATAAAAGTGATGACTGCTCTTATTCACATTCATTAAATACACTACATTATACAGAGCAATGAATCTTGGGTTGAAGTTGCATTTTGAAAGAACTGACAGAACTCTAAATTGTTAGTATTGCAAAAGACTTAGGAAGGTGAAACACCTCAAGAAGCTCAACACCATTCAAAACAAAGCAGCCCATTTGATTAATAGCCAATCCACCACATTTAACATTAAAGACCTTCACCAATGCTCAAAGTGGCAGTAGTATACACCTTCAACAAGATGCATTGCATTAATTCACCAAACCTCCTTCAAAAATCTTCAAAACCCATAACATCTTAGTAGGACAAGGGCAACAATGATCGAAACACTCACAAGGACGTCTCCAAGCTACATACCATCCTAACTTGAAACTCCATTGCTGTTCCTTCACTATTGGCGGGTTAAAATCCTGGCACTTCCTCTCCAACAGCATTTTGGATGCCCCAACAAATATATTAGCTCAAGAGGAAAGCATACCACCACCATCACCAGGGCGGTTAGGGATGGGCGATAAATGTTGACATTGCCAGTAACTTTCAAATCCCAAGAATGGATAAGAAAAAATTGAGTACAAGAAGAAAATATTTGAAAAATATGCCTTTTTTCAGCAACACACAGGTCCTATACTACAAAATGACGAATTAATGCAGGAGTTTATTTGATTCTAATTCTAAGGAGTAAGAATTTATGCTACAAAATTTTGTCCTATTTTCATTCTCCCAATTAATTTCCTCTTGTGGTGTAAAATGAAATGGCTTCAATAATATTGATGGAAAAGTAGACCCAAGATTCAGGATAATTTACCAAATGACAATAGTCAATGTTAGTCAAATTATTACATCATGCATCCTTTTGAGGAGCTTTACACTGTGTGCACAAAAGATGCCCGTTTACCAGCAATTTTGTGCATGTAGTGTGTGTAGGATATGTCTGCTTTGGCCATTATGAACAATCTAATATAACTGTAACAGCCACATGTGCCAGACTCATCACCACTCATGAGCCCACTTCACTCATGTCGCCGCCAATGCCGGGCCCCGTATTGAACCCACACTCACCCTGCAACCAGAAATCATGGGCTCTGCTGCTGCCTTGATGATGCCAGGAATCCCACCTCTGGGAAAATCACGCTGCCATCACTCCAGCCGCTGGATTGCCAAAACTAGGAATCTGCACCCTGGGCCTACCACAACCAGGAGTCCCTGGCTCTGTCCCCATTGACTGCCACCATCTCCAACCACTAGGAGGAACTGCCATCCCACGATTGACCCACTCTAGTTGCCATGCAAACCAACCTGCTGCAAAAAGCTCCAAAGAAAAGGAAAAGAAAAGAAAAAAGAAAGAAAAAGAGCAGAAGTTAAAAGAAAGGAGAAAAAAACGGAATGAAAGCATCGGGAACAGATGACCCCTGGGAAAGAGCCTACATGCAGCCCTGTTACTCTGCCACCATCTTGAATCTTGAATGTTCCAACAGCTTCTGAATTATCATCTGCAAGGACACTGAACCAATCAAGTTAGGTACTATTCCTAGCCATCAAAATGAATCATGAATAAGATTCCTTTTTAAAATGTCCCTTACATTGTAATATACAATTTGCAAGGCATTACAGACAAGCTGTAACATGACAGAGTCAAAAACAACATTAAAAACAAGCTGAATATCACTTTTAATTCCTATCAAATGATAGACAAGCAACTGGTATTACTTCTTTTAAGAACTGTTTCATGACTTTTGAGACTGTTGAAAATCAGAAATGCCACTTTGGACAGATATTCATCGATAACAAATTAAGAGTCTAAGTTTTCATTTACAGAAGTTGACAAAATGAAAGCTTTTCTCCTTCCTCACTGTCAGCAGTGCTAGGAATATGATTGGGTAGAAATTTGCTAATCTTTCATTGATCCTCTGTGGAGTAATTTACAAACAATGTATATCACACAGACGTCAGACATGAGTAATATTTCAATCTGCATCTCTCAATGACCTGTCTCCTGTCAAACTGCAGAATAGAAATAAAATAATGATTATTCTTACTCCCATTCACAATCCACACACACATTAAACCACGCGGAGCAATGAAACTTGACTTAAAGAAACATTTTAAAGAACTGACAGCACTATGACATGCACTAATGCACCAATACCACGACAACGCAATTGTACCGCAGCAAGCAAGCAGAAAACAAATTGATCCTGAATTCAATTTGAGTTTGGAGAGAGACCTTGCACTGGCTCTTACAAAGTGCATTGTATTCCCTCCATTTAATTTGCCTGAAGATTGTTGCTGTAATTGAATCAGTGTGGTGGTGTCAGAATTTAAATTTAAGTAAAATGCAATTGACACTTAACAGAAATCAAAAGTTTATAAAAATAATTTAAAATATATCACGAAGTTTGCTTTATTACAGTTGTCTCTGAGCATCTGGTTTCTTTCAGGGTCCAGGGGGTTATTTGTGTTTTTCTTGGAGCAGGCCTGCTTGAAATACATGTGCATTTGGTTAAATTTGCTAGCATGAGAAACCTTTTTTATTATCATGGGATGAACATCCAATTGTTCAAGTATTTATCATAACCTCTTCGTCATCAACAAAGAGCTGTCCCTGCCTACTCTGCATTTTCAAACTTAAACTGTAAGGGATTATTTGATTGTGTGTGGGATTATCCACTTGGGAGTAAAACCATCAGTTTTTGGGTTTTCATTTTCACAGCTACAATGCAATTTGCTCTAATGTAACTGAGCTCAATTTCTGTTTATGCAACAACTTCAGTGTCTGAGACTGTTTGCTACATCTGTAAAGCTCAAGTAAAGTACCCAGAGGCAGAAGATCAAATCTTTTTATCTTGGTTGGAATTTATAGCAACAAACAAAATAGTGCACCATTTGGCCCCTCGAGTCAGCTCTACCAGTCAATAAGATCATGGCTTATCTGTTTGTTTTACAAATTCCCATTCCCAATCATATCAATAACCCTTGAATCTCCTACCCAACAAGATACTATCTAACTTTGTCTTAACAATATTTAAAAGAACATTACAGCGCAGTACAGGCCCTACGGCCCTTGATTTTGCACTGAAAATGACCGAGCCTTCACCGTCTTCTGAGGCAGAGTTCCCAAGTCATACAACTGTCTCAGAGAAGACATTTGTCCTCAGCTCTGTCCTAAAAGGGTGACTCCTGACTTGAAAACAATGTCCTTCAGAACTAGACTGACCCACAAGAGGAAAGATCCTTACCACATTCACCCTGTCAAGATAATTCAGTATTCTTGAAATAAATATATCAAAAATACACGTAGTATTTGAGATGTGGTTTCAGCAATTCCCTGTATTACTAAAGATAATATCCTTATCTTTATGTTCAATTCCTCTCATAATAAAAGATGACATTCCTTCTTAATTACATGCTATACTTGCATACTACCATTTTGTGTTTAATGCACAAGAACACCCAAATTCCTTCACACATCAGAATTTTGTACTTTCATTCTTCCTACCAAAATGAACAACTTCACATTTTCCCACATTATACTTCATCTGAAAACCTTTGTCCACCAGTTCAACCTATCTATATTTGACCAAAACTTTCTTCTGCCTTCTTCACAATATACTCCCTATCTATCTTGGAGTGGTCTGAAAATGTAGCCAGCATGTCTTTGCTCGCCTCATTGAAGTCAATGCTGCGAACTGCAAAAGGTTGAGCAACCAGCACAGACTCCTGTGCAGCTCCACTCATTACATTCTGCAAATCAGACAAAGACCCATATACAGAACATAGAACATAGAAAAGTACAGCACAGAACAGGCCTTTTGGCCCACAATCTTGAGCCGAGATTTAATCCTAATGTAAAACATAGTAATTTAACCTACGCACCCCTCAACTCACTGCTATCCATGTACATGTCTAGCAGTCGCTTAAATGTCTCCAATGACTCTGCTTCCACCACCACATGTACCAATGAATCCTGCCCTGGGGAAAAGTCTCTAGCTATTGACTCTATCTATTCATCTCATTATTTTGTACACCTCGATCAGGTCTCATCTCTTCCTCCTCCTCTCCAGAGAGAAAAGTCTGAACGTATTCAACCTTTCTTCATAAGGCAAGCCCTCCAGTCCAGGCAGCATCCTGGTAAACCTTCTTTGCACTCTCTCCAAAGCCTCTGTATCTTTCCTATAGTAGGGCGACCAGAACTGGACACAATATTCCAAGTGTGGTCTCATCAGGGACTTGTCGAGCTGCAGCAAAACCTCGCGGCTCTTAAACTCGATTCCCCAGTTAATGAAAGCCAAAACACCATGTGCTTTTTTAACAACTCTATCCACTTGGGTGGCAACTTTGAGGGATCTACGTACTTGCACACCCAGATCCCTCTGTTCCTCCACACTGCCAAGAATCCTATCTTTAATCCTATATTCAGCATTCAAGTTCGA
>NC_057716.1:11481196-11496439 GCF_004010195.1 Chiloscyllium plagiosum | reverse complement strand
GACTTATCAATCTTAATGTTTTCCAAAGTTTCTAGCATATCATCTTCATCAATCTTGATCTGGTCAAGACTGTATCCCAGCTCCTCTAAGTTTTCATTTACAACAAGTTCCTTTTCCTTGGTGAAAACCGAAGCAAAAAACTCATGTAGGGCTTCCCCTATCTGCTCAGACTCCACGCACAAGTTCCCTACGCTATCCCTGATCAGCCCTACCTTCTCCCTGATCATTCTCTTATTCCTCACGTATGAGTAAAATGCCTTTGGGTTCTCCCTAATCCTTCTTGCCAAGCCTTTTTCGTGCCCCCTCCTGGCTCTCCTCAGTTCAATTCTGAGCTCCTTTCTAGCGAGCCGGTAATCCTCTAAAGCTGTGCTAGATCCTTGCTTCCTCCACCTTACGTAAGCTGCCTTCTTCCTTTTGACAAGAAGTTCCTCTGTTCTCGTCATCCAGGGTTCCTTAATCTTACCCCTTCTTACCTGTCTCAGAGGAATAAATTTGTGGATCACTCGCAACAACCGCTCCTTAAATAATCTCCACATGTCTGCTGTGCCCTTTCTGTGGAACAATTGCTCCCAGTCTGTGCTTCCCAACTCCTGTCTGATAGCGTCATAATTTCCTTTTCCCCAATTAAATACCTTCCCTTGGTAACAGCTCCTTTCAATCTGTAAGGCTATACTAAATGTGAGGCAGTTGTGATAACTTTCACCAAAGTGCTCTCCCACCACGAGATCTGATACCTGTCCTGGCTCATTGCACAGCACCAAATCCAAAATGGCCTCTCCCCTCGTCAGTCTGTCTACATACTGAGTAAGGAAACCCTCCTGAACACACCTGACAAAAACGGCACCATCCAAACCATCTGCACTTGGGAGGTTCCAGCTGATATTGGGAAAGTTGAAATCACCCATAACAACAACCCTGCTGAGCTTTTATTTCACCTTTGATTTGGCACCTTTTCCAATGCCTTCTGGAAATCCAAGTATGGTGTGTTTACATGCTCTCTTTTTAACCCACACCACATGGTATTCCTTCAACACACTTCAATAAATTGGCTAAACACAACTTCCTTTGACAAAACTGTGCTGGCTCATCCTGACTACCTTCATTTTTAATAAGTACATAATTACCATTTCTTTAATGATCAATGATTCTAACACCTTTCCCACAACAGAGTCAAGTTAACTGGTCTACGGTTTCCTGATCTCTGTGTCCCTCCTTTCTTGAATAAAGGGATTATTTCTACTACTTTTTTGTTGAGTGATACCTTTCCTGAATCTAGCAACTTTAGGAAAATTCCTATTTCCAACTCAGATCAGAGCAAAAATTGTTTACTTAACTTTGGGTGCAAGTTTGCAGGCATTTTCCCAGGACAGGAACCTTACCAGTGAAAGAGTGTGGAGTCCTCACAGACTGCAGTTGAGTTGATTGGTGATGAAACTATACCCCATCTTTCAGCATTAATTGTTATATTCTGTAGTCAAGAAGGTGCTTATGCTGCATTTACAGATACTGAAAGATGTTTTGTAAGGTGAATAAAGATGTAGAGTGCAGGTGGATGGAAGATAGGGTGTCAGGTGGGTGATAGGCTAGGGTCCCAAGTGGGTAAGGGGGAAGGTATCAGGTGGATAAGGGTGTAGTAAGCCAGGTGGATGATTGGTTAAGGTAGGTGAATGCTGTAGAGTACCAGTGGCTGATGGGTGTGGGTGCCAGGATGGTGGATCAAGTAAGGAGGTCTGGTGAATGATGGGTTACAGTTACCAGGCAGGATGAAGAGTAGGACTTAGCGTGGCAAGTAAATGGGCAAGAGCAGTCGGTAGGTTGGGAGACAGGATCAGGGAGCGATTTAAGGTTTGTTAGGTTGGTGCTGTTGGTGGTGGTGGCAGTCATTCTGGCTCAATCTGAGGCAGTCAGGGGAAAGTAGGTCCCCGTGGGAGGATCAGGTATACAGGGGTCATGGCCAAACTAGGACATTATGTCAGGTCCAGTGGGCTAGCGTTGAGCAGGGCGTGGGGGTTTGGGGGGTGTGCTCCATGAGGATTCAGTTTAGTGGCGAGAGTTGTTATATTCAATGAAGTGGCAGGTAAGGTTAGGGGTCAGGTAACACAGAGTTAGGTGTCAGTCCAAGGGGAAGTCAGGAGGTGGAGGTCAGGGAAGGGGAGTTTGGGTTATTGGAGGGCCAAGATGGGATGTTCAAATCAGGATAGGGCTCCGGTGTCTATCCAGGGCTAATGTAGTTAATTGTGTTGGAAGGGGTGCTCAGTTTTATAGTTAGCCAGAAGTTACAGAAGGCTTTAAAGCATCTCTATTTTCCTATCTATACAGTCGGGTAAGTAAGTCAGACTAAAGAAAATCGCCAAATCTAATTCAGAATTGGGGTCTTTTTGTGGTGTTACAAATACTAGGGTGATTGCCCTCTGGATAGTTCAGCATCCTGTAGAGTCAGCTGCATGGATGTGTCTGTCTGGACCTGATATACAAATCCAGTTCATCAGGCTGCAATGTTTATCTTCCTAAACCAAAAATCTGCACCACATCCCTTCAACATCTCTTCCTTCACCAACTTATGAAAACATTATCTGATTATCAACACAGTGGGGTCTTGCTGTGGAGAAATTGACTACAATTGAATTTCACTTGTTACAAATAGTGTCAAATAATAGTCCATTGGCTTGAAAGCACTTCTATGAAAGTCATGAAAGGCAATCTATAAATGGATGTATTTTACATATATGATTAGAATTACATATATATTGAGATTTTGCTGGAGACACATGTAGCTACCCTACATTATCCAGCAGAGCCTTGGGACAAGCCTTGTAAGCTCTCACGTTCTGTACAGTTATAATTTCACTTTGAGTGTGTGATGCCATGTGTCAGTCTGTGAAGCAACACTTTGTGCCAACTTTTGAATTTAAGTTGTAACAATGTGTTAATACATATTGCATTCATAATTGCCAATGTCAATCAATGTTTTGTGCTGACAGTCAGTATCTTGGGAGCATGATTAGCTCCTACTGAGAAAGAAAACTGCTTTGGATTATGGATTTGTGCTGTAGTTAGAAAATGAAATTGTTGAAGTTGTTCATTCCCAAGATGTTTTTTAGGGATTTAATGTGTCAGAGCACATTTTAGTTGCAGTTTATGATTTTGCTGTTTTTCTGCAGGGTAAATGATGTGCATCATTTGACTTACTAAAGAATAAATTGTGGAACAAGAGAGCCAAAGCTGTCTTATGATAGGAAGTAAGGATTGTAACAGAGTACTTCACTTATCCTGGTGAAACTGAATCCATTGAGCCTCTTTCTGCACAGCTGACCAGTACTCCTCACCCTGGAGTTGGTCTGCAGGACCCTCCCTACGCCATTCTATCCTGGTCTCTGTCTCCAAAGTGGCGCACCAATACCTCCCCATGACCGGCTGAATGTCACAAACCATGCAGGGCAGATCTGCTCTGCCAGCGTTTAACCGGAATGTACAATGGCCTTTCCAGTATTGCAGTGGCACCAGGTATTCCGGCAGAGGCAAGGATACCTGCCTACAGTGAGTGGTAGAATCAGACTGGCATTGGATGGAAGGGGCACCACATTTAACAGGAAGAGGTTGGAGCAACAGTGCAAGAAAGCGCCTTAGCTCTCATGGTGAGCAACCTTCCATGTAACTTGGCAAAAATTGCATTTAGCCGATTTCTGGTAAAAGCCAGCCCAAGGTTTCCATGGTGAGTGATCGAAAGCTGTAGTTAGTTAAGGCATGATTCATATTAAAGCCCATCAGGACTGAGAAATGGATTTGTTTTTTAGCAGTTCACTGGTGATGATCGCTGTGGAGTACTATTACAGACTCCAGGTTATTAATCTTAGAATTTTTTCAAGAGACTGGTGACAGATTAAATGTCCTATTAGAGTACTCATTCTGTTCAGGTTGTTTTCCTGTATCATTACTTCTGTTTCTAAATGTTAATTACTCGGTTTCTGACTGAACTTTGTGTTCAATAATTGGGATATTTTCTGCAGGTTTTTGGAGAGATCAGAAATTACTGAGGAAACCAATGCCATTTACAAATTAGCAGCAGAAAGCAAATTTGAATCATAGAATCCTTACTGTTTGCCCCATCGAGTCCAAACTGACCTTCGAACATGCCAATCAGATCCAGCCCCCCCCCCCCCCCCAACCCTGTCCCCATAATCCTGCATTTCCCATGGCTAATCCACTGAATCCACACATCCCTGGACACAATGGACAGTTTAACATGGCCAATGCACATTGTTAGGCTGCGGGAGGAAACGGAGGCGGGGGGGGGCTGTGGTAGGGGGGAACCCATGCAGATATGGGGAGAACATACAAACTTCACAGATACGGTCACCCAAGGCTGGAATCAAATCCAGGTCCCTGATGTTATGAGGCAGCAGTGCTAACCACTGAGGTACTTTGCCACACAAATTTGCTCTTGGACATGCTATAGTTTATCTAGTTTGAAATAATGGTCAAACTTTGGATCAAAGCAAAATAAAAGTTTTACGCATGATGAATGAGTGAAAAAGATTTGGAGAAAGCCTCAGTTATAATGGATAATTGATGTAATTACAGATAGATGTTGTTGGATAGTTGATGATTGAATGACTAAACCAGTTTGATCAGACTGCAATGCACCCTAATGTCAGCCAATTCAGGTCATTTGAAATTTCCCTTTCACTTGGAATAAATCATTATTTCTTAGACACAGGTAATCAAATATTCAGTTTCAGTTCTAATTTAAAAACAGCAAACAAGGATTTGTTTAGAAACTGAAATGTTTAACTTCTTTCTGTTATTTTGTGAATGGTTATTTGTCCTTTCCTTTGGTTATTGCAGACATCTTTTTTTTGTTGCAGGAAGCATGCCAATTACTTTCTGGTTGGAGTCATTACTTTGCATTTCAATTCATTAAAGTTTAACTTAAAAAGTCCAAAATTATAGTTAGAACACATTGATGAGGGATGCAGATCTTAAGATGAATCAATTATAATTTAATCAATAAGTGGACATGCAATTTTCCTTCATTCAGGAGATGTGGGTATCAATTGCTCAACCAACAAGTAATGCCAATTTCTAATTGCCTAGAGGGTAGTTAAGAGTCAACCACGTTATTATGGGTCTGGAGTCACATGTAGCTAAGACCAAATATGGACAGCAGATTTTCTTTCCTAACATGTATCAGTAAACCAGATGGATTTTAACAATGGTTGTGTGGTTATCATTGACCAGCATTTTCCCTCTCAGATTCTTTAGTGAATTCAAATTTCACTATCTGCCATGGTCAGATTTGAACCGATGTCCCCAGATCATTGCCCTTCGGTTATTAATCTAACAACATGACCACAATATCCTGATACTGATTTTTTTCACCTGTCACAACAGTTTTGGCTGTGCATTTGGGTGGCACGGTGACTCAGAGGTTAGCACTGCTGCCTCACAGCACCAGGGACCTTGGTTCAATTCAAGCTTCAGGCAACTGCCTGTGTGGGGTTTGCACATTCTCCCCATGTCTATATGTGTGATGAAGCTGTACCTTTAGCAAGGTTATGCAGTCCTTGTTTTTATTTCAAAGAGGTTGTAATCAACACAGACTCCAAAAAGTCTAGCGGTTGAAGGGTTTTAGGGCCAATTTGATACTAGCTAACAGAGGATGCCTCAGGCAGAAGGCTTTCAATTTAAAAAACATGTACAATGAAAGGGGAGTGGACAGATCTCCCAGCTCAACTTCCCTTTTGTTTAGGTTTTTTTTAGTAGTAATGTGGAAAAGCTGCTGGACCCAGAAACGGGTCCAGATTGGTACTCTCTCTGTCTGACTTCGATCCTGTAAGACCCTGTATTTGATTTGATTTTTTGTGCTAAGGGGTGTTTATGGGAATTGTCGCAAGTATTTGGAATAGCAGCATTATTTTGGGATGATCTGTTGGGTTTTCAGAGAAGTTAAGTTATTTGGTATTCTGTTTTCTGTTCGTTGTGTTTCATTCAGTAATCTTGTACATAAATTTTGTTTTGTTTAAAACTAAATGTTTGACCAGTTGATTCTCTTCTGGAATACCCACTTTACACCTGCTTAAAACAACCAGTAAAGTTAGGGTCTGGGCTACCTTATTGGAATTTTTTGAAGGATCTGGCCTTGTCCTTTCCTCCCACAATCCAAAGATGTGTAGGTCAGATTAATTGGCCATACTAAATTGCCCATAGTGTCCAGGGTTGTGTAGGTTAGGTGCATTTATCAGGGGAAATTATAGGTAATAGGTTAGGGGAATGGGTCTGGGTAGGATATTTTTCAGAGGGTCGGTGTGGACTTGTTGGACCAAATAGCCTGATTCCACACTATAGGGATTCTAGGATTCTATGATTCAACTTGTGCACAATGTTTTCAGTTGAGAGTATTGATATGTTGTTATAACCTCTCACTTCTTTATCACACAGTACGATATGTTCAAAGTGATTTCAGCCTGCTTCAATTCCATCGTAACATTGCGTCAGGACAGAAAGGTATTCAGCCGCATAAGCAAAACTGCTAAATGAAAGGGCACAATAACGTTATCCACTATAACAGCATGGGCACTAACGCAACAGTATTAAATTAAAATGAAGCAAATGGTGTGAGTGAAAGGGCAAGCTTTTGAAAGAAAAATTGAAGTGGTAGTGTCAATCTAGTCATTGCATTTCATATCTACATGTGGGCTTCAATTGCCATGAAATCATTTGTACCAAATTTATAATGATGTGCCGTAAATTGAGCTTTTCTGATGCCCTATGGAACTGAACATGTTAGAATTTCATGTGTCACCTTATCTGCATATCTACCTGAAAGAACACCAGAACAAATTCAATATCAAATATTGGAACATAGGGATAGGAGTAGGGCATTCAGGCCCTTGAATCTGTTTCACTATTTAATGAGATCAAAATTGATTTGTGGCCCAACTCCATATCCCTTAATAACTTTGCTTAACAAAAATATATCCATCTCAGATTTAAAATTAACAATTAATCCAGCATCCATTTTTTTTAGAAGAGAGTTCCAAACATTTACTATCCATTGTGTGTAGAAATGTTTCCTAACATCTTTCCAGAACAGTCTGGCCATAATTCCTAAACTGAGTCTCTAATTCTAGAACCCCCCAACCAGTGGACATAATTTATCCTTATCTACCCTTTCTTTTCCTGTTAATATCTTGAAGTCTTTGATCAGATCACCCCTCAATTCGAGAGACAACAGGCCTAATTTGTATAATCTCTCCTCATAACTTAATCCCTGAACTCCAAGTATCACTTATGTAAAACCAACGTTGTACTCCCAATACCATGTACAAATTAACAGCTGAAAGTGAATTTGAATCATAGAATGTGAAGGCTTTATGCCCAAAACATCGAACCTCTTATTCCTCAGATACTTCCTGACCTGCTGTGCTTTTCCAACTCCATAGTTTTTGACTCTGATCTCCAGCATCTGTAGTCCTCACTTTCTCCCTGCAGTTCTAGTAGCAATGTTCACTGAATAAAAAGCATCTGGCATATCATATAATGGACCTTCCAGCTCAGATACAGACTGAGGTCTCTTTGCATGATCAAGATCTTCCATTACTCTAAAGACCAGCTTCCCACCTCACACACACTGTAACCAAAATCCTGCTGTCCATACCATAGCCCACATCAAGGCAGTTCATCCATCGCTCTGTCTTCTCTAACTTATACTGCCTCCTGGAGCAGTAGCAACTCCATCTTAAAATTTTCATCCTGCTTTTCAAATGTCTACATGGCCTCACTCTATCCAATTTCTGTAATTCTACAGAACCCAATCGCCCAAGATCTCTTCATTTTATAATTATCTAACATCTTGCACATCTCTGATTTATTTTTCTTTTCGGCCCATCTGTCACCTTCAAATCAACTCCATCAACAAGGTAGGTGTTTTGTATTTGTCGATTTCTCTGCTGATTATTAATATTGTGCATATTATAAATAAATCATCCTTACTTACATATTTATCCCTCTCCCAAACCAGAATACCTGCACTTGTGTTATCTAGTTCTTGCAATAATCCAACTAAAATAAGCCAGAGTGCTAGATCATCCCAACAGTTCATATCATTCCAATAGGCTAAGATCTATGTCTGTTAGCTTCTGTGCAGTTGGGGTGACCTAGGTTTTAACATTAGTCTGTTAAATCATAAGATAAATTATCACAGCATTAGACCACTCAGTATATAGTACTCGGTGTTCCTAGTGCCTATTGGCATAACTATATTTCCAGTGCCAATGGAGATCTCCAAATTCCCAATGTTTGAGGTGATCACTGCATTCCCAGTGCCAGTGTCAATGGAGATAACTGTAATACCTATGCCGATGAAGATCACCATATGTCTGATATGTGTGAACATCAGTGTGCTCCTCATCCTCAACACAGACTGCTGTATCCTCAAGATATCTGGAGATCACTGTATTCCCAGAATTTAGGTATTCTTAGTGCCCATGTAGATCACTGTGCCCATCAAAATCACCATGCTGTCAGTGCTGTGAAATTACCATTATCCCAGAGCTAATGAGGTACATTGTATTACTTTGCCTATGAAAAGTGTGCAAAATGACAATTCCACTTTTTTGCAAAACAATGAGTTTACAGAATTGATGCTTGTTCCTTAGACTAGTTTGAATTTCAGACGAGGTGGAGAAGTGAATTGTGATGATTGTTTTGAACTGTAAACTGTCATTGCTAATTGATTTGTAAAGTAATTAAGGCAGCATTCATGTGAAGAAATGCTTTGGAATACTATAATTGAAAGACCCAATAGATTTTAATTCTGCAAAATTAAATGGAATTCCCAGAGCAGCTTGAAACCAGGTAATTAACTGATAGAAATCAGTTCCAAAAAAACATTAAGTTTGTGAATATAGCTGAGGGATCATTGTACAGTATTTCAATACCTCAAAGAAACAAATCCCAATGAATTTTGATAGCTAACAATGACACTCAATCTCTTAAGACAAGGCTTTTATTTGGTCAAATGTTTCCATGCTTTCGCCTTAGGTTTGGAAACATCCACTCATGTTTGGGACTGTCTTAAGCAATATGAAAACTAAATGTGTGAGAGCCTTTGTTTGGGTTCTGTAACATCCATAAATGACAGCAATCCAAATATATTCCATATGATCAAAAGTGATGTGACCTTCCATCACAATCTGTTGTACTTACAGTGTTGTTTGCTTTTATTTTAGCAGGATATGTACCTAGTGAAGATACATAAGTTAATTTCTGTAACACAGGAACTAGATATGGATAACATAATACTGAAAGATTCCGAAGATTTTTATTACAGCTCCTGGTACCTACATATATTACAGTGTCGTGTCTGGACTAGTTCTGAGCAATTCAGTTACAGTCTGTTGCACAGTCTTTCCTCAGCACATCATGCTGCAAGTGGCCCCAGCAAGATGGAGACTGAGACCTTTATATCATCAAGTCAGGTGTCATATAGTGATGATATCATGACCTGTCTCTCAAAGGTATATTGAATTGATAGCTGTGAGTCATAATGCAATACAAAGCAGCTCTACTTGTTTAGAGTCATAGAGCTGTACAGCACAGAAACAGACCTTTCGGTCCAACTCATCGATGCCGACCGGATATCCTAAATTAATCTAATTCCATTTGCCAGCATTTGGCCCAAATCACTCTCAAACCCTTCATATTCATATACCCATTCAGATACCTCTTAAATGTTGCAATTGTAACAGCTCCCGCCACTTCCTCTGGCAGCTTATGCCATACTTGCATCTGCAAGGAAAAAGTTACTCCTTAGTCCCTTTTATGTCTTTCCCCTCTCACCTTAAACCTATGCCTTCTAGTTTTGGACTCCCTAAATTGGGAAAGAGACCTTGGCTATTTACCTATCCATGCCCCTCATGATTTTATAAACCTGTATAAGGTTGCCCCTCAGCCTCTGATGCTCCAGGGAAAAAAAGCCCCTCACCTATTCATCCTCTTCTGGTAGCTCAAATCCTGGCAACATCCTTATAAATATTTTCCAAAACCTTTCAATTTTAATAACATCTTTCCAATAACAGGGAGACCAGAATTGAAAGCAGTATTCCAAAAGTGACCTCACCAATGTACTGTACAGCCGCAACTTAACATTCCAACTCCTATTCACAATGCACTGATTAACAAAGGAAAACATACCAAACGGTTTCTTCACTAACCTTTCTACCTGGAACTCTACCTTCAAGGAACTATGAACCTGCACTCAAAGGTCTCTTTGTTCAGCAACCACTCCACAGGACCTTTCCATTAAGTGTATAAGTCCTGCCCTGATTTGCCTTACCAAAATGCAGCACCTCACATTTAGCTAAATTAACTGCATCTGCCATTCCTCGGTTCATCAGTCCAACTGATCAAGGTCCTGTTATACCCTGAGATAATCTCATTCACTGTCCACTACATCACCAAGTTCTTTGCTTTACAAATCAAAAGGTAAAATTGCAGGCAACTAGTTATTTATTGAAGGTTAAGCAGGTGCATGGAACGATTTTTACAAAGATTCACATCTTTGTCCAATAATTCAATGGGATGAATGCAGTATATGCTACAAAATTGGGAGATATGAATTTTAAAGGTCCCAACTTGGACCCCAGGATTTGATTGCATTTGTTGATCTCACAGCTGGTACTCCTATTCAAATTTTAAAAAGTAGCCAGTGTTCTCACTGCTAGTCACTGCACAGTATGATGATCCTTGTTTATTTGCAAAGCCTACTGAAATCAAAATGAATAGTTACTTTGGAAATATTCCAACATCCCACTTTGCCGGGTGCATTAAACTACATTTTGATGGTAATCAGGGCAGACATTCACTCAGTGGTATTGTCACAGTGATAGAATAGTCATGTCTCTGAACTTGTGACTCTGAGGATGAGGTTACTGCTTTGAGGACATAACTTCAAATCCAACCTCGGCCGTTGGTGGAATTTAAATTCAATTAATGAAATCTGTTATCGAAAGCCAGTCATTCACAATAACTATAGAAATACCATCAATTGTTGTTAAAAACTCAAATGGTTCATTAATATCTATTAGGGAGGGAAACTTCTTATCCCTACCTGGTCTAGCCTACATGTGACTCCAGAACCAAAGCTCTGTGGTAGGTTCTTAACTACCAACTGACCACGCAAGCCATTGAGTTCATGGTCGGCAACAAATTGTGACTTGTCAATGAAACCAAAGTCCCGCAAAAGAATTAATTTTAAAAATTCATTGCCATCGAGATAGGAAGGGGAAATAGGTTACTGTTACAGGTTAAATCAACATTTATTTACACATTTTGCAATTATTACATAATCTTATTTATATTGTGTAACCATAATATAGTCGGTACAAGTACAAAATTTACTGATAAATGGATAGACCGGGTAAATGGAGTTGCTTGCAAAACAGAGGAATGATGGGAATTTAGTCAGAGTGGAAATTTGATGCAGAAAATTTGGGATTGAGGTGCTAAATAATGTATACAAATGGGCAACAGTGAGTAGGTAAAGATGTTGATACAATCAAGTGGTATACACCAAAATGCAACTACCTATTATGAAGCAATAAAGGCCATGTTAAGGAATAACAGCTAAACATATGGCATGGACACAAGAACTTAATTCAAAATATATTTTTCAGCAAAACTTACTGCAAGCTGCATTCTAACAAAGACAAAGATGACTAGGCATATAATGGAGGTGCTGGTGCTGGACTACGGTGAACAAAGTTCAAAATCACACAACACCAGGTTATAATCTTTGAGGAGAATTTGAGGTCTGCAGATGCTGGAGATCAGAACTGAAAATGTGTTGCTGGAAAAGCGCAGCAGGTCAGGCAGCATACAGGGAACAGGAGAATTGACGTTTCGGGCATTCCTGAAGAAGGGCTTATGCCCGAAACTTCGATTCTCCTGTTCCCTGGATGCTGCCTGACCTGCTGCGCTTTTCCAGCAACACATTTTCAACACCAGGTTATAGTCCAACAGGTTTATTTGGAAGTACAAGCTTTTGGAGCGCTGTTCCTTCATCGGGTAGCTACCTGACAAAGGGGAAGAGCTCAAAAAACTTGTGCTTCCAAATAAACCCATTGGACAATAACCTGGTGTGGTGGGATTTTTAATTTAGGCATAATCTGGTCAACTCTCGATATTATATTGTTGATAAAGGTTACACTTAAATCTACTGTCCTGGGATCCTTGTGATGAGAACTGGCATTAAAATGCAATTCTATGAGAGATATGTGAAACCACAATCTACTAAAGGCACACTGGCCCCAAGTCTTAGATCGTACTGGGTGCAGTATTTTGACCAAACAGATTGACCAACATGACTCTTATTCAGTTCTAGTGTTCAAGATTAACTTTAAAAAAATTATTTGGGCAATTATGTTGGGGAGACCCTCTTACTTAAAATGGGATCAGGACTAGGGATAGTCTATTATTGGACAAATAACCATCTTCCACATCACCTTTTAATAATACAAGACCAAATAATTCATGATAAATATGTCAACATTAAAATGATTAATTAGGAATCATGAATGGTACTGCTCAGTTTCACTTAAGATTCATTTGAAATCTAACTCAGATTTCAAATTATTATTTCTCTGATATTTGATGGATACTGTTCCTTTCTTTTAACGTCTTGTATTTGTAAAAATAAACTAATTTTTACTTCTGCAAGAGAACTCATATTTCAACTTGTATCTGTAATAAGTAAAAAGTGAAGGATGAGTTCTCTTGCGGAAGTAAAGATTAGTTTTTTGGCACATTACTTAGCTTTTTGGGGTTTGTATAACCCCAAAATTGCATGCCTTTTAAATTTCAATTGTCTCATCTAATCTTCTCTACTAAACAATCAGCGAACCCAATACATATTCCTTTGGCATGAGTATATTCTCTGAGGAGTTCCTCTCATCTTTATAATATCCTGGAAAATTATAATTTAGCTAACAAAACAATTGCATGATACATTATTGGAAGAAGAAAATACTGTTGACTTTTTTTTCCTTTTGGTAGGTGTTTCATTAGTATTCTACACCAAGTTATATGCCCTAGAGCCTAGTTCCCTCTGGCAGAAGTCAAAGGAAATTAGTTGAGAGACACTCCAGATCAAAGTGGCTCCAGTTGAAGAGTTATAATTGAAAACAAAACTCGACAGCTGTGGACACTAACTAATAGAATTTTCCTGGAACATAACAAATAGTGCAGCAATTCAGTGCCTATACAAACAGAAGGGAAACAACAGATGTTATGAAGCAAGTAAGGCCCTTGAACAGGCTATCAGTGCTATCACACAAGTTTTAGCTTTCAATTTACTGGTGTTCAGTTACAAGTGGAAAACGCTTTTTTTTTGCTGACTGCAGAAATGCAGAAAATACCATTGTGACATATACATATGGGGATTGTAATTGTTACAACCTTGCAGGACACAGGTCTCACTTGGACTTTGAATTAGCTACAAAATGGGTGCCTGCAGTAAGTCCTTCAGGGTAGAGGTCAGATGACTATGATAACTAAAAGGCACATTCATACAGTATTACATTTCAGTCCACCTTTCATACTAGAAAAGCTGCATGCATTAACATTTACATTGTGAATAAACCAAGTTATAGAGTCATACAGCATGGAAACAGACTTTTCGGTCCAACTCATCCATGCCAGTCAGATATCCTAAATTAATCTAGTCTCACTGGCCAGCATTTGGCCCATATCCCTCTAAATCCTTCCTATTCATGTACCCTTCCAGATGCTTTTTAAATGTTGTAATTGTACCAGTCTCCACCATTCCCTCTGGCAGCTCATTCCATACATGCACCACTCTCTGCATGAAATTGTTGCCTCTTAGGTCCCTTTTAAATCTTTCCCCTCTCACCATAAATCTGCGCCCTCTAGTTTTAGACTCCCCTACCCTGGGAAAAAGATGTTAGCTATTCACCCTGTCTATGCCCCTCACAATTTTAAAAACCTTTATAAGGTCACCCCTCAATCTCCAACGCTCCAAGGAAAATAGCTCCAGCCTTCCCCTACAGCTCAAACCTTCAAACTCTGACAACATCTTTGTAACTCGTTTCTGCACACTTTCACGTTTAACAATGTCTTTCCTATACCAGGGAGACCAAAATTGAATGCAGTATTCCAAAAGTGACTTAACCAATGTCCAGTAGAGCTGCAATATGAGCTCCCAACTCTTATACTCCTGGTATTGACCAATAAAGGCAAGGGTACTAAATGCCTTCTTCATTACCCTCTCTGCCTGGGATTTCATGTTCAAGGAACTATGAAGTTGCACACTAATATCTCTTTGTTTGGCAACACTCCCCAGCACCCTACCATTAAGTGCATAAGTCCCGTCCTGATTTTCCTTACCAAAATGTTAAACGACATTTATCTAAATTAATTTTCATCTGCCACACCTCAATCCATCAGCCCATCTGATCAAAATCCCTTTGTACTCTGAGATAACCTTCTTCACTGTCCACTACACCTCCAATTTTGGTGTCATTTGCAAACTTACAACCCATTCCTTATATATTCATATCCAAAACATTTATATAAATGACAAAAAGCAGTGGTTCCAGCACTGAACCGTATGGCACACCACTGGTCACAGGCCTCCAGTCTGAAAAGCAATCCTCCACCAGCACCCTCTGTTTCCTATCTTCAAGCTAATTTTGTATTCAAATGGCTAGCTCTCCCTGGATTCCATGTGATCTAACCTTGCTAACCAGTCTACCATGCAGAACATTGTTGAATGCCTTGCTGAAGTCCAGATAGACAATGTTCACCACTCTGCCTTCGTCAATCTCCTTGTCGCTTCTTCAAAAACTCAATCAGGTCAGTGAGACACAATTGCCAATGCCCAAACCATGTTGACTATCCCTAATCAGTACTAGAGTCATAGTCATCGAGATGTACAGCATGGAAACAGACCCTTCGGTCCAACCTATCCATGCCGACCAGATATCCCAACCCAATCTAGTCCCACTTGCCAGCACCCGGCCTATATCCCTCCAAACCCTTACTATTCATATACCCATCCAAATGCCTCTTAAATGTTGCAATTGTACCAGCCTCCACCACATCCTCTGGCAGCTCATTCCATACACGTACCACCCTCTGCATGAAAAAGTTGCCCCTTAGGTCTCTTTTATATCTTTCCCCTCTCACCCTAAACCTATGCCCTCTAGTTCTGGACTCCCCGATCCC
>NC_057716.1:11417424-11480534 GCF_004010195.1 Chiloscyllium plagiosum | reverse complement strand
TCTACTACTCTGCTCTCATCAATCTTCTTTGTTACTTCTTCAAAAATCTCAATCAAGTTTGTGAGACATGATTTCCCACGCACAAAGCCATGTTGAGTATCCCTAATCGGTCCTTGTCTTTCCAAATGTATGTAGATCCTATACCTCAGAATCCCCTCCAACAATTTACCTATCACTGACATCAGCTCACCAGTCTATAGTGTTATGGACCAGACCACATCCCCTCAAGATATTCAGAAAATAGCATAGACCCTAGCTTTTTCTTATTTTAAAGGTAAAAGTAACATGTTGCATTCCAGATGAAGTTTGATGGTCAAACTACTGGATTTAAAACAAAATACACTTTATTCGTACACTATAGTCAAAATATAACAAATAACTCTAATGGAAAACTTTTAGAATAAAGGATACTGTGACTATTACTCATGAACTGTCCTAATATAGCAACATCCCATATACAGACCCTTGGCAATAGGCAAATTTAGAGAACAGATTATCTCATATGCAATTCTAATAGCAGGAATAGAATCCCATCTTTTGGCTGTAACCAAGAGAACAAAATAGCTTCCATTGCTTTAAGATGCCACAGAAACTGCTGAAAGCTAAAACTAAAACTCCTGACTCTCTGGGAGCTTGACCACACCCATTCAGGCTGCTTCTATTGTTCTAACATTTAAAAGAAAAACCCAGGCCTCACAAACTGTTTACTGTAGTGGCCCTGTTAGACTGCTTGCTGACTCTGCCTTAAAACATCTCTTAAACAATTCAGGACAAAATAACCTCTTAAAAGCCATAGTATTGTCACAATAGCTCCCTGGCTTTCCCGGATTACCTTTCTTAAATAATGGTGTTACATTAGTCGCCCTCCAATCTTCAGGCACCTCACCCATGGCTATCAATGATACAAATGTCTCAGCAAGGGTTCCAGCAACCATTTCTCTCACTTCCCACAAAGTTCTGGGATACACCTGATCAGAGTCTACTTTTGTACATTTTAAGATGTAATATGGACACTTTTCAAGATATGACTATTTATTCTTCAGTTCGCTAGCTTCCATATCCTTCTTCACAGTAAATACTAATGCGGAATGCTCATTTAGTATCTCACCCATCTTCTGCGGTTCCACCCACAGATGGCCTTGTTGATCTTTAAGGGGTCCTATTCTCTCCCTCGTTACATTTTTTCCCTTAATGTATTCACAGAATATCTTTGAATTCTACTTAACCCTATTTGCCAAAGCTAATCAAGTCCCATTTTCACCCTCCTGATTTCCCTCTTGAGTATACTCTTACTGCCCTTAAGTTCCTCGAGTGATTCATTAAATCCCACCTATCTATACCTACATTATGCTGCCTTCGTTTTTCTTGTCCAGAGCCTCAACGTCTCTAGTCATTCAACAATCCCTATATCTGCCAGACTTACCCTTCACACTAATAGGAACATATTGCCTCTGGACAATATGTACAAGCCCAGCAAGGTGATATCCCTTTCTTATTTCTCAGTACCACCCAAATAACCTCTCTGGATGTACTCCCAGGAACATCCTCCAAGTACAGCCGTAACATCATCCCTAACCAAAAACATCACTCCCCCTCCTATCTTGCCCCTCTTCCTATCCTTCCTATAGCATCTATCTCCTGGAATATTAACCTGCTGGTCCAGTCCATCCCCGAGTCATGTTTCTGTAATTGCTATGATATTCCAGTCCCATGTTCCTAACCCTGCCCTGAGTTAATCTGCTTTGCCTGTCAGGTCTCTTGCATTGACATTAATGCAGCTTAATTTATCAATCCTACCTCATTCTCTGCCTTGCACTTGCCTGCCTTGAGTATTTGACATACTTGTCTTCTCAACTGTATCTGCCTCAGACTTTTCTCTTTTTGGACCATTGCCCTCCGCCACCATCTTACTCATTTAAAGCATCTCAATTTGCGCTAGCAAATCTCCCCACCAAGATATCAGTCTCCTTCCGATTCAGATGCAAACCTTCCTTCTTCTACAGGTTACATCTACCCCAGAAGGGATTCCAATGATACAAAAATGCGAATCCCTGCCCCCCTGCACCACCTCCCCAGCCACACATCCATCTGTTCTATCGCCCTGTTCTAACTCTCAATAGCACTTGGCACTGGGGTAATCCAGATGCTACTTCCTTTGAGGACCTACTTTTTAACCCCCTGCCTAATCTCCTGCATTTTCCCTTCAGAATCTCATCCCGTTCTCTTCCTATGTCATTGGTACCAATATGTACAACAATCTCCTGCTTATCATGCTCCCTTTTGAGAATATTCTGCACTCTCTCCAAGATATCTTTGACCCTTACACCAGGGAGGTAACACACCATTCTGATGTCTCACTGTTGGCTGTAGGAAAGTCTGTCTGTGCCCCTATCATAATCAATTGCTTGGTGCCTGACATACCACTCATTACATTAGAGTCCCAGTCCATCTCAGTCCCAGAAACCTGGCTGTCACTGCTACATTCCCCTGAGAGTCTATCACCCCATACATCTTTCTAAATACCATACTTGTTTTAGATGGGGATAGCCACAGGATGCTCCTGCACTACCTGCCACCCTCTTTTGGACGTAACCCATCAACCCAACTGTATTGGTGGTTTTTCTACTATCCTGAAACTACTATCTATCACACCCCTGGTTCCTGTAAATTCCTCATTGCCTCCAACTGCCACTCCAACCAATCCACACAATCCAATAGGACTTGCAAC
Source organism: Chiloscyllium plagiosum (assembly GCF_004010195.1). NCBI lineage: Eukaryota > Metazoa > Chordata > Chondrichthyes > Orectolobiformes > Hemiscylliidae > Chiloscyllium > Chiloscyllium plagiosum. Next base: position 11,477,806 of record NC_057716.1, on the reverse strand, counting down.
CAAACACACTTCCTGCAGACATAATTGTCAGGAGCATTGAAATTCCCTATAATCTCCCACATCAAACAATTGGACCACGCCACTCTACTGAAAGCCATTTCTGCATCCTATTCTACAGGTCCAAAAAAATAGCATGGTCTTACTGCTCTAAAAACATTGCTCTGGAATAAATTGATACCTCTGTTTTATATAATAATCAAGAAACATATCTCAGTAAAACATAAAACCAATCCTCAACCTACTCACTATTATAGGTGTACAAATAAAAAGACTAGATAAATTTATAAGTCTTAATTACACTTAGCTGATCAATTAAATCCTGACACTGCCAACTCTGAACAGTTACGATAATGAGGTCTACCCAAGTTAATTTCACTGTTTTTTTTTCTTGGACAGATCTCTGATTTCGAGAGGTAATTGTAACTTTACAGTCAGTCAGCTGTGAAGGTTCACTGCAAGGATTTTTGTTGATGAACTCCAGAGCCGTTTTTGGGGTTCCCATGTGGCCCTCTCTGTCTTTCGTCCATTTTAAAGGATTTATTTTAATCCATAAATAAAGCAACAATTTATAACAACAGTAATTACTGTTTCAAGAAATCGAGGAAATTAGTCCCAGCAATGAAAAAAACCTCAAAAAAAGGAGCAGCTCTTACAACCATGATACTCTCCTGTCTACCATTTTGTTTGCACTTACTATTTAACAAAGTTTACCCACAACGTACACAACTGCTCTATTTGCATTAACTATTCTATTAAATACATTAGCAGTTTGTTCTTTCTGTCAGTAACTGCATATGCATTGTCCTGAAATCATGCTGGTCTCTTGATGGTGTGCAAGCATCCATTGTTGTTGGCTGGTCATCTGGGTGATGTTATTTCTGCAGGGAATGTTGCTCCCATTTCATTTGTTGTAGGCAGAGTGCCTGTTGTTGTTGTAGGGGTGCTGTGGACCCCAGGACTGATGGCTGAACTGAGGTCTGTGCAGATCGTGAGATCCTATCTTCTTGATGAGCTGCTTGTGGTGAAGGAACAGTTTCTCCCGTTATGTGAATGTGGCTGCAGTTGAGACTGTGCATCGGGTCTTTCACTTCCGCCACATGTGATCAAGGTCACAGCTGCTCTTTTCATGTTCCAAATTGCCACTTGGACTGACTCTTAATGACAGCACGAAAATTTTGGACCCCAAGTGGTTCTTAAATGTTCAACTATGGCAATGTTTAGAGTACTGTCAAAATGAAACTTGGTTTTCTGCTACTTCATCTTGATTTTATCAATTGTGCCTGTTATTACTTAGAGCTGCCATATCTTTTTGATATTGAATGATTAGTTTAGGTGTTTGCAGTGCAACATTAGCCTTATTCAGGCTCATTGATATTCATTGAAGTCAGCTGGTCTACTTCCCAGTCATCAATATAGTAGTATTAGAATATTATGATCCTGTTGTAGCATGTCAACAATATACATCTGTTTCCCTTGCTTAAATGTCATGTCCAAGTGATATCTCTGTCGCTAGAGTGTCATTCACTACAGAGATTTTGGAACAGATGAGCTTGCTTTGAGGAGGCTTGTGGTTAGATTCAACTGTTAACTTGTTTCTTTCAAGTATATATTACTGAAAATGTTCACAAGAAAAGACAATGGCCAGGCAGTCTTTCTCATTTGAGCATAACGTTTTTGTTTGCATTAACATCCTGAATGCAAATGCAGCTGGTTGACCTTGTTCCACTAAGGTTGCTCTGAGTCCTGTCTCCTTGATGTCACACTGCAGGGTAACATCATCATTTATATCTTAGCATTTCAACATTGACATTGCGGCCAGTAGTCGCTTGATTTTACCACACATCAAGATACCCCCAATACAGTGTACATCCAGCGACCTACCAATCAATATGTTTCCCTTGTTGATCCTCACAAAATACACCATCTGACACTTTTCAGTTTTTCATTGTTCTGCCCACCTGACCAGCCCATTTATATTGTCCTGTAGTCTAAGCCTTTTCTCCTCACTATTTACCACACCACCAATGTTTGTGTCATCTGTGAATTTACTGATCTAATCTACTATATTTATGTGCATGACAAACAGAAAAGGACACAGCTTTGTGAATGCTACTGGACATAGGCTTCCTGTCACAGAAACAGGCCTCTGCCTCCCCCGTTAAGGTAATGTTGGATCCATTTTGCCAAATTTCCCTGGATCCCATGGGCTTTTACCTTCTTGGCCAGTGTCTAGTGTCCTGTTGTCAAAAGCCTGACATCCAAACACCTCATCTACTGTGTGTGTTGCTCTCGATGTGGTTTCGTCTACACTGGGGAGACAGGATGCCAACTCGTGGAATGTTTCAGGGAACATCTCTGAGAGACATGCTCCAAACCACATCACCGCCCTGTGCCTGACCACTTCAACTCCCCCTCCACTCCCCCAAGGACATGCAAGTCCTGGGCCTCCTCCACCGCCAAATCCCAGGCACCCGACGACTGGAGGAAGAACACCTCATCTTCCACTTTGGGACCCTCCAACCATACAGCATCAACGTCGACTTCACTAGTTTCCTCATCTCCCCTTCCCCCACCTCATCTCAGATCCTACGCTCCAATTTGGCTCTAACTTCTTGAACTGTCCCACCTGTCCATCTTCCTTCCCACCTATCCACTCCACCCTCCCATCTGACCTATCACTATCACCCCACCTGCATCTAGCTATCACCTTCCCAGCTACCTCACCCCTCATGCCCCTATTTATCTGTTAGCCCCCTTCCCCCGCCACATTCCTGATGAAGGGCTTATGTCCGAAATGTTGATTCTCCTGCTCCTTGCTTTCTGCTTGACCTGCTATGCTTTTCCAGCACCATACTTTTCAACTCTGACTCTCCAGCATCTGCAGTCCTCACTTTCTCTAAAGTCCATGTAGACTACATCCATTGTGCTATTCTCATCCACACATCTATTCACCTCATCAAAAAAAATCAATCAAACCTTCAGATGTGATCTGATAAAACCCTACTGACTATCCTTCAGTAACCCCTGCCTCTTCAATAGTTGTCTTACCACTGATTTTAGAAACACTGTCACATTGGCCCCTGGATTATCAATACCAACCTTCATGATGGTATCACTGAAGTACAGGTGCCTTTCCCCAGCATAGTATGACAGCCTCCTTGTCCTTTACAAGGTAAGAAGTGATTATCCAATCATCTTCAAGGTTAAAAATTGGATGGCAGGCATCAAGTTGCCTGCCCACTTTCATGTGATGTTGCACTTTGACTTCTTAATGGTTTTTCAACACGGTCTGTCTGCTTCAACTCTGCTTTCAAGCTGACCGAGTCTTAGTGAACTCCAGTTCCTGCTGTGACTGCTGTTCATCCAGAACCTTAACTCAACTCCATTTATATCCCATCTAGCCTTGCTGTGCTCCCATGTTGTAGCTGCTTTAGGCCCTCAGATAACATCTCTTTAAACTTCATGATAAGCACAGGGCTCTGGAGGTTACAGCAGTGCTACCCTTTCACCGTTGAGAGTTGGGTATAATTTCATCCTAACTTGACTGAAAGTATCACCCTGCCTTATAACTGAAATCATTCTGCAGGAATTAAGCATGAACTTAAAGCCAAGTCCCCGCGGGCATATTATCACAATGTAAAATTATCCTTAATTTGTCACTAATTGTCAATGTCACTCAAGTATGCCTGGCTTGTGATAAATTGAGCAATGAAACAGCAGAAGATATTCACTTTTATTTCAGACTAAAGGAAGATCTACACAATATCTCGAATCATGAGAGAGACTCTGAGTGAGAACCATAAACCTGAAGGAGTTCGAAGGCAGAGCCCAAACCTGGAGAGAACTTGAGAACTTTAAAAAAAACATGTTGTCAGCACAAGCTTGCTGATTGGTAAGTACAAGTGAATTATTTTGCTTTAAAATCTTTAATAACCCTTTAGTTTATTTCTTTACATTTAATTTGAATGATTTATTGTCACTTGTATGACATATTGAAAACTGTCATATGTTGCCATGTTCTGGCACCATTTTGACATAAGATTTTAAGGTACAGGGCTGAAATTAAGGTAAACGACTTAAACTTAAGTAAATCAGAGTTCCTCTTCCTCCCTGCTTGACATTGGGGTGGAGGTCTCCAGGCTCACCAATTTCCACACATCACAGTCCATTCCAGGAATACTAATTCAGGCCAACTGCATTGTCGCAGCTAAAGCCCAACATCTCCAATTCCAACACCGACAGATGCAGTCATCTCCACCAACATTGTGGTGTTGCCCATTCTCACCGCCTCCAGTGCCAGACCCAATCAACATCAAAGCTGCCAATCATCAGGCATTATATTTCACCATTGGGCCTACCTTGCTGATGTTCATCAATGTATAAGCCGCCAATGCTTGCTAAGTTAGTCTAACATATAACGCCCAAGTAGGGTATCTCAGTCCCATGGCCAACACATCCTTTTCCATGCAGAAATTCCTCATGACCTTTAGAACCACATATGCAGGAAAAGTGATCAGCTGGAAGAACTCTAGCTCAGGATTTCAAAGTTTCTGCAGCAACTTTTATCACTGTCACACATTAACAAGGCTGTGTTGCAAAGATTGACTCTTTCTTTTGATACGTATTTTTGATTGTGGTCCGAAATGGAAAAAGAACTGTTTTTAAAATCCAAGGATTGTTGCAAGTTTTAAAAATGAGTAATCTGGTACTCATTGTAAGTGCTGTTTACACAGCTGCCTGTCAAAGCATTTGTGGAAACCTGTTAATGGATGGGTTGGAGCCAAAGAGGGGTGTTGTACAAATAAAGATTTGTGTGCGAATGAAGATTTTAAATATGCACATCACAATGCCCCAACTTGCCTGTTTTTTAGATGCATGTGGATAGAAAGCATCAGTTGAGTTTCTGTACTTAACAATGATTAACTATTACAAATAAAGAGATCCTAGCTACAGATAAACAGTTATGAACTTTCAACATAGAAGTCTAGTAGTTGAAACTCTAACCCTCTTATAAAATTCCTCCCCTAAACACACACACACACACACACACACGAAAAGAAAATGTGGGTGAAGTTTTGAATAAGGGTCACTGGACTCCAAACATTAACTCTGTTTTCTCTCTATACCTCCATGTTGCCATACCTGCTGAGATCCTCTAGCGATTTAGGTTTGCCTGTTGCAAGCATAACCAAAGGAATCAAACACTGGGCAATATTTGGTAGAAGAAAGCATCATGTGAAAAGACTTGTTGTTCAGCTTGTGGCTCATGATTGAGTTGCCCAGCCATCACAGTACTGAGCTGACAATTATTAGAGCAAAAGGTGAACTGGTTTCACCTTGGCTACTTCCCAACTGGAGCAGACTCCAGGCAATTACAGAAATTTCAATGAATTAAGTATTTTATTCAATCTCTCTAATGATCCATTGTCACTTTCCAAGTTCGGATGGATGCTAGCCCTCACGAGGATGCTTGGACAAGAACAAACAATGTAACTGAGATGGAGGTGATTTCTCACAACAGGAATAAGTTGTGTGTGGGGAGCGGGTTGGCAAGTTTGGGCAGAGGAATTAACATTATGTCTCCAAATGTTTACCACACTCAGATTAGCTGAACTTGACTGGATGACTCATGTCAGGCTTCTCTGTCATTGAGCTGAACATCCTGGACACAGCTAGCTCCTCTTCCTCACCCTGGGAGGGTATGTATCTTCCTCCTCCTGCATTTCCATTCCTGTATGCACCAGAATATTGTCCCAGAACATGATGAAGGGTGCCAATCCCTAACTCAAGGCCACCTGTAGGTTACAGCTGTCTTAAGACATTGCTGCCCCATCATGTTTGAGAATGTTAGTCTTCCTTCTGTAAACTTTGTTAGGAGGTATTGCCTCACTCAAGCTGGAGCTCTGTCTCCAATCCTTCTACCCACTCAATATAACATGACATTGGAGGAGGCAGCTACTCTTGTCATTGCTCAAGCTGCTACTGCTGTTTGGTGTCACTGCTGGTCTCCTTGTTCCTCTTCGGTAATAGAAATGCTGTGGCTCATGAGTTGCATCCACACTGCAGGGAAGGTGGACCGCAGGGAAGTGCAAGTCAAATGGGCATAAGGTGAAGGTGAAATAAGTTTAGAAACCATTGACACAGTGGCTCAGTGGGTAGCACTACTGCCTTGCAGCTCCAGGGAGCTGGGTTCAATTCCACCCTTGGGTGACTGTGTGTGTAGAGTTTGCACATTCTCTCTTGTGCCTGTGTGGGTTTCCTCCCACAGTCCAAAGATGTTCCAATTAGGCCATGCTGAATTGCCCATCATGTCCCAGGGGTGTGTAGATTAGCCATGGGAAATGCAAGGTTAAGGGGTAGGATGCTCTCAGGAGAGTTGATGTGGACATGATGGGCTAAATGACCTGCTTCTGCACTGTAGGAATTCTATTTGTGAAGCAACGAAACCATGCTTTTAGAACGAGGTCACCTGAGCACAGCTTGTGACATAGACAGGGCAACAGCTATACACTTTAAACACTGTCCAGCCTGCTAGTTTCATCCCGTAATGACACTACACTGTGCCTTGTTGACCATGAAGAGTTCTGTCGCTCAGCAAACCCTTGTTGAAGCTAGAATTCCAGGTAAAAAAACAGTATTAGTTCAATATTTACATTTTAAATGACTGACCCAACATCTCCTCAGAGATTTCCCATTTACCTCCAACTGTGCTCTGGAAATGAGCAGGATCATGTTGAGTTTTTGATACCTAAAACTGATGTCTGCCTCTTGACCATTTTGCTTGACAAAGTGAATGTCAGGTGAAAATGTTTTTTCCAAGCTCCCCAGTGGAAAACTGACAAGTGTCAGACCCGCTGCTATTTCTTAGTCTCTCAATGAGGTACAATGTAAAACAGTCCAACTTAAAGCTATCCATTTCCAAACACGCAGATTTAAGTTAAAACTTGCCCCACACGTTGCTCTTCAGACCACATGTTTCTTCTGTTATTTTGTGCAGCACTGTAACAGATACTGAAGCAATACTCAGTGCTTGACAGATTTTTTTTTTCAGAATTAGAATCCCCACAGTATGGAAACAGGCCCTTCGGCCCAACAAGTCCACACCGACCCTCCAAAGAGTAATCCACCCAGACCCATTCCCTACCCTATATTTGTCCCTGACTAATGCACCTAACCTACACATCCCTGAACACTTTGGGCAACTTAGTAGGACCAATTCACCTAACCGGCACATCTTTGAATTGTGGGAGGAAACCGGAGTGGCCAGAAGAAACCCAGGCAAACACAGGGAAAATGTGCAAGCTCCACAGAGGCAGTCACCCGAGGCTGGAATCTGGAAAGTTAGGAGAACGTGAAGGCAAAACAAGTATTTGGCACTTAAGAGAAAACAGAAGCTCTTGGTACAGCTTCATTTGCATTTTACATAAACCTGAAGTTTTGTCATAGGTATCTCAGTTGTCACGTATTATTCCTGTAGCAACACACAGAGAGCATTGTTATTAGAGTCAAAGAAATATTATAAGGGAATCTAAGAAACAATGAGCTGAATCACCCACTGTGTCGGTACAAAGGCAATTTTGACAGAAACTGTGTACAAGTCACGCACTGCTTTGATTTATAATAAGACTACTTCTTAAATTGTTACATGGAAGTTAAGTCAGATTACCAAGCAGAATGAACAAGCACTAATGGACTTAAACAACTTACTATGAAAAAAGAACACCTTCATTGTTAAAAGTGTTCAATTGTACATTGAGAATCAAAGTGAGGAAATGGTTTGAGAAATCTCTGAGGACTGAGTATTATCTTGAAACAAGTCATCAAAAGGAAGTAAAGCCAAATGCTGGTGGAGCACAGCCTCCAACAAGGCACCTGGACCAAAGTAAGGGATCAAAACAACCAAGGTTCCAAATCTTGGTGATTGACCAGTGGCCTCAGCTGGAAAAGGGAAATATCACCTCAGGACAGAATCACGCTCAACTATGCTTTTTTAGTATGCTGTGAGCTTGGAGCTGGTATGTTTGGTCATAGCCTTTCGCTGTCCTTGATCAGGTGTCCCAGTCAGCAGCAGACACACAGTGTCCCAGACAATTGAACATTTGTAATGAAGCAAAGAGGAAATGCTCAAAACCATTGTTTGCAGAAGACTTTAGGATATTCACAGCCTTGGAGGAGAGGCCAGAACTGCACTTTGTACATATGGATAGTGCTATGGACTAAGCCACACCCCCTCAAAACATTTCAAGAAAGTAGCCCAGACCCTAACTTTGCTTGTTGTTTTAAGCAGGTGTAAGTGTAGATATTCCAGGAGGGATGCAGCTGGTCAAACCACTTAGTTTTAAACAAAGTTGAATTTATTTGCAAGATTGCCAAAGAAACACAAACCAAAGAGAACAGAATGTCGAATAACTTAACCTACCTGAAAACTCAACAGATTATTCCAACCTAATGATGATGTTCCAAATACTTGCAACAATTCCCGTAAACACCCCTTTGCAAAAAAAGGAAAAATCAAACACAGGTTTTTACAGGAGAGATGCTGACAGAGAGAGAGAGAGATGGCAGAGAGATTCAGCATGGAACGTGTAGCTATTTCTTTGACCAACAGCCTCAAAACTGACTGCTTACTCTGAACAGCCAGACTGTTAAAACCCAAACCAAACTAAGTAAAACTGAGCTGAGAGAAGTGGCCACTTCCATTTCATTGTACGAGGGTGTTTTAAAAAAAAAACTTTAAAAGTTTGCTCAAGTCGATCAAGCCAGACATTTTGGAACATGTGCCTTTACGACGTCCTGAGAAAAGAAACAAAAACAACCTAACCTTGTTGAAGGAGTAGCGTCATCACACCTTCCCCCTCAAAAAAAAAGAACCATTAATATTCAAAGATGGCTTAATTTTAGTTCCCCTTAATTTTAAATTTCTAGTAAACTACAACACACTTATACATTATATTGACAATAATCATGTACTATTCTATTCTGTTTCAGTCTGTTTTACTCCTGCCACCAAACACCTCCATTTCGCATTAAAATGAGAATGTATCAGCAATCATGCTTTCTCGTCCTGCCACATGCACAATTTTCAAATTGAATGGCGGTAACAAGCTCCATCTAAAAAGTCTGGAATTGCTGTCCTTAAATTTCTCCACAAACTTCAGTGGGTTACAATCAGTGTACATGATTGTCTCAGATACATTACTGGTAACAAACATTGAAATGTTGTAACACCAACACCAAGCTCAAAGTCTCCGACTCAACTGTTAAATATCTCTGCTGATGAATGTTCAATTTCCTGGAGAAGTACCCAATAGGTCTTTCTATCTTCTTGTTGTCTTCCTGTAAGAGCACAGCACCAATATCCACATCACTCGCATCGATAGCACCTTGAATGGCTTTGTGTAATTAGGTGTGGGTTAATACTGGGGCAATGGTTAACGCAGTTTTCAGGCTGTTAGATGCCTTCTGATAGTCCACTGTCCACTGAAACGTCTTGCCTTTCTTTAGCAATTCAGTGAGTGGAGCAGCCACACTGCTAAAGTTTAGTGCGAATTTTCAATAAAATCAACTCAATTCCAGGAATCGTAGTACTGCTGCTTTTGTTGATGGTATGGGAAATTCCCCAATTACCTTTGTTTTTGTACTCCAAGGGACCATTTGTTCATGTCCAACAACATGGCCCAGGAAGGTGACTTGGGCTTTGGCAAATACACTTTTAGCCAAGTTTATCACCATGCCTACCTCCCACAATCCTGATAAATGTTGCAAATGTTCGTTGCATGTATGACTAAAAATCACCAGGTCATCAATATAAACAATACAATTGTGTAATCCAGAAATGACCTTATTGGTTAGTTTCTGAGACCAACCCAACCAACCTGTAGCACAGCATTTCAACTCCCCCTCCCACTCCACCGAGGATATGCAGGTCATTGGACTCATCCACCGCTAAACCACAACAACCCGACGGTCGGAGGAGGAGCGTCTTATCTTCCGACTGGGAACCCTCCAACCGCAGGGGATGAACTTGGACTTCACCAGTTTCTTCATCCCCCCTCCCCCCACCTTGTCTCAGCCGGATCCCTCCAGCCCGGCACCGCCTTCCTGACCTGCAGTCTTCTTCTTGACCTCTCCGCCTCCATCCTACTCCGACCTATCACCCTCACCTTGACCTCTTTCCACCTATCACATTTCCAACGCCCCTCCTCCAAGTCCCTCCTCCCTACCTTTTATCTTCTCCTGCTGAACACTCTCTGCTCATTCCTGAAGAAGGGCCTGTGCCCGAAACGTCGAATCTCCTGTTCCCTGGATGCTGCCTGACCTGCTGTGCTGTTCCAGCAATAAAGTTTCAACTTTGATCTCCAGCATCTGCAGACCTCACTTTCTCCTCCCTAGTTTCTGAGATGTGGCTGGCACACTCTCCATGCCAAATAGCATAACTTTAAACTGATAGAGTCCATTTTGCATTATGAAAGCAGAAATTGTCTTCGCTCTTTCGGATAAAGATGCCTGCCATTATCCTCTGAGCAATATAAGTTAGAAATATAAGTTGCTTGTTGCACCTTTTCAGTACAATCTTCCAAACACGGAATTGAATATGAATCTGTCTTTGTAACTGAAGTGACTTTGCAATAGTCTACACACAACTATTGGTTCTCATCTGGTTTTGGCACCATTACTATGGGTGAGCTCCAGTCACTAACTCACTTCGATTAAGTCATCTTGGAACGTGTTCAATCTCTTTTTGAACCTGTGCCAACTTTAGATGGTTATGCTTATAAGGATGTTGCTTAACTCAGAACAGCATCTCCTCTATCTACATCATTCATAATTAGGTTAGTACTTCCCAGTTTATTTCCATATATATCTCCCCATGCAGTTGCAATAACTCTTTCAGGTCATTTTGATTTTTCTCTGGAAGGTAACTGAATAATTTATCCAAATTTTTGACAACTTCCTCATTGTCCATTTTAATTTGAGGAATGTCCAATTCAGAATCTTCTGAACTTGGTTCTTCCCTCTGTGTTGTAACCAATAACACAGTCACACCCTGAGATTTCTTTCTGTCATGAGTCCTTATCAAATAGTTCATGTCATTTAATTTCTTTTCGACTTGATAAGGCTCACTAAACCTTGCTTTTAAAGGTTCACCTATCACTGGAAGTAACACTAACACCTTATCTCCGATAGCAAATTTGCAATTTCTGATTTCTTGTCTGCTTCCTGTTTCATTGTATGCTGTAATACTTTTAAATGCTGTCGAGCCAACTCCCCCACTCTATTTAGTCATTCCCTAAAATTTAATACATGGTCCAAATATGTAGTCTTTGAATTATGCCTCACCAATTTCTCCTTAATCGATTTTAGTGGTCCTCTCACTTCATCCTCAAAGATTAATTCAAATGCACTGAATATGGTTGATTTATTTGGTGCATCTCTGATCACAAAAAGTGCAAATGGAATTCCCTTATCCCAATCATCTGGATAGTCTTGACTATAGGCCCTCAATGTGGTCTTTAATGTCTGATGCCAACATTTTAGCGTTTCCTGCGATTCTGGATGGTACGCAATAGATTTGAATTGTTCTATTCCTAAGCTGTCCATTACATCAAATTATTCAAGGACATGAAGTTGGACCCTTGATCTGTTTGTATCTCTGTGGCTAGTCTGTATCTAGTCAAAAATTTGAGTAACCCTTCTACAATCCTTTTTCTGTGATATTGCGTAATGGTATGGCCTCTGGAAATCTAGAGTAGATACATCCATTATTGTTGACAAATATTGATTCCCACTTTTTTTTCAGGTAGGGGTCCTACGCAATTAATTAAGACTCTTGTAAACTGTTCCTCAATTGCAGGAATAGGTCCTAAGGTGCAAGTTTTATTGCTGCCTGTGATTTTCCAATTACCCAACATGTATGACACATCTGGCAAAATTCAACGACATCCTTGTGCAGTCCAGGCCAGTAAAAATGCCAGTGCATTTTAGCTTGGGTTCTCCTCACCCCTAAATGAGCCCATACTGATAGCTCATGCACCCTCAACATCTATGTTCTATAACTCACTGGCATTACAACTTGATGAACCTCTGCCCATTTCTCAACTGCTTGAATATGTTAAGGTCTCCATTTCCTCATGAAGATACTTTTAAGGTAGGAGCACACTGGGATACATCTAGATGCTCCTTCCAAGTATGCTTTTTGATACAATTGGTTTAGTTTCTCATCTTTTTGTTAATTTCTCTAAACTGAAGCTTTCTGCTTTGCCATCTACTTTCTCCTGGTTTATCTCAACCATTTGATCAAACAGAGTCTCTGCTAATTCCTCTTCAACTTTCTCATCTGTACTCTTTGATCTCTCCTGTTTCAACTGGTAACTTTGTAACCTCGCTATCACACAGTTAGGAAAAATCCCAGGATATGCGTGCTGCAATAGTTCAGTTGTTTGAGTTTCCACTTGCTTTTCAACCACAGTAGGCAGTGCCTGTGAACTAGCTATATTATTAGCAAGGACAAATAGTATCCCTGGAGCTGAGAGTTTCTCCAGTACTCCCACCATGACTCCTCCATTCTTCACTGGACACTCTAACCTCACTCTACATAATTGAGCGCTTCTTGTCTCACCACAAATTCCCGCTATTAGTATATTTTCTGGCAATAATCCTTCAGAAGTATACATTTCCTCATCTTTCAACATCAAAGATTGAGAGGTTCCTATATCTTTTAACATTGTAACCTCTTTACCTGCTGCTCCTGGCCTACACGAGTAAACTTTATCTTCACCGGTATACGGTTTAAGAAGATGTGGCACTTCCTCCTTAACCAACCTCCCACCAGCTTGTACATTCTGGCACAGCTTTTTAGCCTCCACCAATCCATCAAAGCTCTCTGGCTTATCCTGTTTTCCTACATCTGGCTTCCCAGTGCCTTTCCTAACCCAACAACACTGTGATTTCATGTGGCCTATTTTATTATTGTGAAAACACCAGAGCTTTCTAACTTCTCTGTACCCTTCAAAGGTTTCCTTTTTACTCTGTAGTAAGTTACTCTTATGATCTTCACCTAGCTCTACCTTTCCCTTTCCACTTGAGGATTTCTCTTCACCCCAACTTCTATCCCTCATGGATTGAAACTGATTTTGGAAGCCAAACTTTGATTTATGAACCAACTCATAGGCATCAGCCATCTTACTGTTTTAACTCTCTGCTCTTCCACATGAGTTTTCGTTAACTTCGGAAATGCATTTTTAAACTTCTCCAAAATAATTGTCTCTCTAAGAGCATCATAGGTTTGCTCTATTTTTAATTCCCTTTCTTTCTCTTTTGCCTTCAATTCAAGCTACTTCATTTTCAATTTAATTTTAGCCACCTCTAAAGATTCTGATGATATTTTCAGCAAATTTAAATGCTGAGCTATTGCTGTAATTATCTCTCCTTTTCTCACAGAAGGAGGCAGCTACAACTCCAGATTGTCTGCTAATTCCAGCAGCTTGGCCTTAATCACCTTTTCCAAGGCCCCAAAAGTCACTTCTTCCACTCCCAGAAACCTCTTGGTGACTGAAAGAGCCATTGTTATCCTAAGCACTGTTTAAACCAACCAAATTCAACAACTGGAACAAAAGACACTAACACCTACCTTTTCCTGCCCTCGAATCCAGCAACCCTAATCCCAAATTGGTACCATAGAACAAATCCCGCGAAGAGCCCTCAATCTGACATGTCTCAGGCCAGACCCCCTCAAAACATTTCAAGAAAGTAGCCCAGACCCTAATTTTGTTCATTGTTTTAAGCGGATATGCCAGGAGGGATGTATCTGGCCCAACCACTTAGTATTAAACAAAACAGAATTTATTTGCAAGATTACCAAATGAAACACAAACAAAAGAGAACAAGATACAGGATAACTTATCCTCTCTGAAAACCCAACAGATTATCCTAACTTAACGATGCTGTTCCAAATACTTGAAACAATCTCCATAAATACTTGGCAAAAAAGGAAAATCAAACAGGTTTTTAAAGGAATGCTGTCAGAGAGAGAGGTGGCATAGAGATACAACATGGAACATATAGCTGTTTCTTTGACCAGCAGCCAGACTGCTCAAACCCAAACCAAACTAAATAAAGCTGAGCTGGGAGAAGTGGCCATTTCCATTTCATTGTACAAGGGTTTTCTTTAAAAAATTTTTTTAAAGTTTCCTCAAGTAGATCAAGCCAGATATTTTGGCACCTGTGCCTTTACAACGTCCTGAGAAAAAAAAACCAAGGACAACTCAACCTTGGTGAAGGAGTAGCATCAACACACCTTCCCCCCTTAAACTGCTCAAACCCAAGCCAAAGCAAACCAAAGAAAAGCTGAGCTAGGAGAACTGGCCACTCCCCTTTCATGTATAAGTGTTTTCTTTTTAACTTAAAAGCCTCCTCAAGTACATCAAACCAGACAATTTGGAACCTGGGTCTTTATGACCTCCAAAAAAATACAAGGACAACTTAACATTGTTAAAGGAACAGCATCATCACAATAGGGAAAATCTCCATCCTCTAAATTGTACTTTTCTTAATGCTCTCTGTTGGCATTTTAATCATGGTCTTTCTTAGCACCCTTCCTAATTTTAGCAACTCAACTGTGATACCTCATAGAGTCATAGAGACGAACCGCACAGAAACAGACCCTTCGGTCCAACTTGTCCATGCCGACCAGATATCCTAAAAAACTTCAGTCCCATTTTCCCATATCCCTCTAAACCCTTCATATTCATGTATCCATCCAGATGCCTCCACCACTTCCTCTGGCAGCTTAAATCATACACGTACCTCCCTCTGTGTGAAAAAGTTGTCTCTTAAATCCCCCTTTTATATCTTGCCCTTCTCACCTTAACCCTATGCTCTCTAGATTTGACTTCCCCATCCTAGAGAAAAACCTTGTCTATTTACCCTAGCCATGCACCTCACGATTTTATAAACCTCTATAAGGTCACCCCTCAGCCTCCAACACTCCAGGGAAAATAGCCCCAGCCTAATCGGCCTCTCCCTTGAACTCAAACTCTCTAGATTCTGGCAACATTCTTATAAATGTTTTCTGAATCCTTTCAAGTTTCACAACATCCTTTCTATAACAGGAAGAGCAATATTCCAATGTCCTGTACAGATGCAACGTGACCTTCCAACTCCTATACTCACTTCACTGACCATCTCATACATAAGTGGAACTTACCTTCATTACCTTTATTATTAAATGAAGACTGGTCACACATGATAGAAAATTGAAGGCTTTGTGAAGGAGGTAAATACTCTGCCAACCAGTCAGCTTGACTGAGTAATTTCTCCTCCAACTGGTGGCAGTATTCTGCCTGACGAGGCTCCCTGATGAACAGGCAGCAGTGTGAATGGTTGTGCTTCCAAATAAACCTGTTGGACTATCAGCTGGTGTTGTGTGATTTTCAACTTTGTCCATTCCAGTCCAACAGCAGCACCTCCACATCATAGCTGCCTGAACACATCATCTCCTATTCCTCATCCCAAGGGAGATGCTTCAGAAAAATCCCAATGACCTATCACTTGCTTCTCCTAGTAGCTCCTACAGAAGCTCCCATATGATACAAAAGCATAGCACTCATTTTCTTTAACTGAAGTTCTCAGACAAATTCCAGAATTGATCCATTTTCATTTTTCACAGCTCTGTAGCGCTGTTCACCATCGTGCATATTTTTAGGATGATTAAAACATCTGATAGCCACTATTTCCTCCGGTGGGCAATTTAAGAAAAAAAGAGTGTATCCCTAAAATTAGAGCTCAGCCTCTCAGCCATTCCAGCGTGCTCTCATCTGTCATTTGAGTTTGAACACAGTCCCTCTTCTGGTTTGTTCATTAGACAAAACTTCTGCTGCTGCACTGTGTCTTAAGACTTGCAAAGTCCAGTCTGCAGGCAAATTCAATTCATTCCCCATTGGTTTTAACTCTGTTGTCCATCCAAGATTTCAGTATCTTTTCAATTCCAATGGGATTTCAGTTTTCTTTGTATGCATCTTTACTAGAAAGAATACTTTCTACAATTAATCCCAGATGTCTTTCAATCATTACCAGGGCTGAAAAATGTGTTGCTGGAAAACGCAGCAGGTCAGGCAGCATCCAAGGAGCAGGAGAATCGACGTTTCGGGCATAAGCCCTACCAGGTTCAAGGGAATACTTACTATCCCTGGAGTTGGTAACACTTTGTCTTCCATGAGGTTATTCCCAATATGTTTATTTTGACACCATTCCAAAACTAATGGACCCATTCACTAAAGCACAGCTTAAATTCACTCTCCGCAATGGAATAAGTCAACAATTTTTATCAAAAGACTGTGTTCTTAAAAATGTGTTCATGAATTGTGGGCATCACAGGACAGGCCAACATTTACGGTCCATCCATACTTATCCAGAGGGCAATTAAGACTCCACCACCTTGCTGCAGGTCTGGAGTCACATGTAGGCCAGACCAGGTAAGGATGGCAGTTTCCTTCTCTAAAGAACAATAGCAAACCAGATGAGTTTTTCTGGCAATCAACATTTTAAAAACATTTCTACCAAGTTACAAGGCTCAAGGGAAATTTAAACAACTTTATTAAGGCATGCTTTGGTGCAAAAAACATTAGAGATTTATCTGAAGCTGACAACACCTTTTGAAC
This sequence comes from Chiloscyllium plagiosum, assembly GCF_004010195.1. Lineage (NCBI taxonomy): Eukaryota > Metazoa > Chordata > Chondrichthyes > Orectolobiformes > Hemiscylliidae > Chiloscyllium > Chiloscyllium plagiosum. The sequence continues at coordinate 11,461,148 of NC_057716.1, read as the reverse complement.
TTGCCTGACTAAACACCTCCCTCTTTCAGACTCAAGCTTCCCCAAAACTCACACCTGTGCTAGGGTGAACTGTGGAAACCATCCTGACTCCAGCAAGATTGAGGGGTCTCTGAATAGCTCACCCATCTCCCACAATGGAGTTGGCATGGTCAGGATTTCTCTGTGTGGGTGTCCCTCACACTCTTACCCTGCACCACTGAAAACTAAACAGTAACAGTCATGAGGACAGGAATCTAGAATTGGGCAATGTTTTTTTTGTTGGCATGTCTCCATTCTGACATGGACAGAGGAATGACAATCTAGTGCAAGGTACTACAGAGCAAAAGTGAACAAAAGTGGATACGGGGTGAGTCACCATGACCGGGCTATTTTCTGAGAGTGAAATTGAGTTGTTCTACTGTGGAATCTGATTAGGACAACCCCAAACTCTAATCCTAAACCTAACTGTAACCCTAACCCTACCCAGTGCCTCAGTACAGCAGCTGAAGTTCAAACTATGATCATGCAATCCATTGCTTGTCACCTTGCAGACTCAGATGCTGCCATTTTGGCTTTAATCATCAGTGCTGAAAGATACATGCAGGCCTTTGCAACAGTCCACCAACCTGTGCCTCAGCAATCCATTGAGATGATACTAGAAAGTGAGGACTGCAGATGCTGGAGATCAGAGTCATGGGAGGTGCAGCTGCACCACAGAACATGAAATTATTATACTCTTTCAGGTTGTTGACATCCATGATCCTGCCAACGTCAATCTGCTCATCCTCTTGCAGTCTCCCCCATATCCAACTCAGCCCATGTTGAGGTGCTATGGTTCAAAACGAGACTCTCAAGACCCAAGAGTAGCTTGAAGGCATGCTGCAGTAGTAACCCTAGCTTAAATTCAGTAGTCACTCACCAACCCTGCTGCATTCACTGGGGTAATACTACATAGGAGTATGAGTCAGGAAAAGACACATGGAGGATAGACACAAAGGATAAAAGTTCAAACCTCCTTGCATGATTGGATCTGTTATTGGATAAATATACAGCATTAGTGAGGGGATTTTTCTGGGTGGCTTTTATTGCTGGATGAAGGACTGGGGAAGGTGTAATGAAGCTTCTCAGATGGACATCATGGCAGGGAGTGGCGGATTCATGGTAGTCAAGTTTTATTGAAAAAGGAGATGAAGAAAGCTTTCTTAGTGGGGCTAAGTGTGGATCAATGATGTCTACTCCTCGTGTTCCTCCTCCTGAGATGGCCTTCAAGTTCCTGGAGGCAATGGCTGTCCAGTTGTGGTAGCATTCACAGCAGATGCAGCAGATCACTATAAACTTCAGAACCCAAGCCAGCATGAACTGAAGAATGACCCTCGAACAACCCAAGCAGTGGAATCACTGTTTACACAGGCTGACTGTCTGCTTCACATATCTCTCACTGTACACCCAATGCTCTTACAATCGACAGTGGACAATTGACAGAAAGAGATCATTGGTTATGTGTACAGGGGTTGGCCTTTGTCCTTCAGCAACCAGCCTGTGGTTTTCCATGAAGGCCTGAAGACAGCAGAAATAGAATCATAGAGGCATAGAGGTTTACAGCACGGAAACGGACCCTTTGGTCCAACTAGTCCATGTCGACCAGATATCCCAACCCAATCTAGTCCCACCTGCCAGCACCCGGCCCATATCCCTCCAAACCCTTCCTATTCATATACTCATCCAAATGCTTTTCAAATGTTGCAATTGCACCAGCCTCCTCCACTTCCTCTGGCAGCTCATTCCATACACGTACCACCTTGTGTGTAAAAAGGTTGCCGCTTAGGTCTCTTTTGTATCTTTCCTCCCTCACTCTAAACCTATGCCCTCTAGTTTCAGACTCCCCCACCCCAGGGAGAAGACTTTGCCTATTTATACTATCTATATGCCTCATGATTTTATAAATCTCTATAAGGTCACCCCGCAGCCTCTGACACTCCAGGGAAAACAGTCCTAGCCTTTTCAACCTCTCTCTATAGCTCAAATCCGCCAACCCTGGCAACATCTTTGTAAATCTTTTCTGAACCCTTGCAAGTCTCACGACATCTTTCCGATAGGAAGGAAACCAGAATTGCACGCAATATTCCAACAGTGGCCTAACCAATGTCCTGTACAGCCGCAACATGACCTCCCAACTCCTGTACTCAATACTCTGACCAATAAAGGAAAGCATACCAAACACCTTCTTCACTATCCTATCTACCTGCGACTCCACTTTCAAGGAGCTATGAACCTGTACTCCAAGGTCTCTATGTTCAGCAACACTCCACACAAAATGAATGCATCATGATTGTTGACACAATAGTGAGCATTCGCCACCATGATGGATTGGTTGCCTATAAACTGCAAGCTTATAGCATGATAATCGAAGCACTTCCTTTTCCTCTCCCTATTGACAGAGGGGTCAGTAGACCATGTGCATATACATGATAGTGTCCTGTGCTGCCCTTTTATGGATCTCACCACCTTCTCCATTTGGAGAGAAGACAATTCACTCCCCTTTTCCGAAATGAATCACCTCCAGATGGTTGATGAACAAGGTTACCCGTTCCTACCAGAAAAGATGTGAAAGGAAATTTTTTGTCATTCTGACCTCCATAGTCACTGGGAGGTATGTTCTCTGGTTGGTTTGAATTTTTATGGTGGATTGTAGGAGGTGGCAATGTTCAGTGTTCACCCTCCTGTGGAACCTGAGTTGTCTTAGGTACTGCTCTTGTGTGAGATGGATGTAAAAGTACTCTTTTAAAAGTCTTTAGCCTGAAGGTGGGTCTCACATGGAATCTTCACAGGCCAAGATTTCACTGAGAGAATTGCTGCCAAATATTCCTTCTCATACCCTCTTTTTGAGCTTTTCTGGAATTTTCCCTGGCTTCAACCAATGAGGTCACAGAGCAGGAGTAATAGCAGCCAATGAGCTTGGCCAGGTTTTCATGGGTTTGCCTGACCCCTTTACAAGACATGATTGCACAATGGGGACAAGATGTTTTGCAGAAACTAGAGGCAATACACAAACATAATGTCTTTCTCCTCCTCATAGAGATACCCACAGAGCCGTCATTCCATTTCTAGGTCACGTTGTGGACCAAGAGAAACTGTCATCACAGATGTCTTGCCTCAAGTCATCAAATCTCATGCCTTTCCCAATTTCAATCACCAAACTACAATACAACTTCAATGACAGTACAGTAAAAGCACCTCACCTGCAAGCTGGTGTCTTATCTTCATACTGGAAGTGAAGCCCTGATGCTAAATACCTGTTCAGCATGAGTACTCATTGCACACCTGCAAATCAAGTTGCTGAGAGGCAATTTTCTAATCAGCTTATTTGACATCATGATAGCGCTCAGTCATGCACAGCACACTTTGGGTACTCTCCCCATCAGCATGGGGTGCCACATGGATTGTGCAGAAAGTCGCCAGAAATTCAGGTAGTTTTCTTGCTTCAGAAAGTGGTGTTCTGGAGCGCAGATTAGTTGAATTGAATTTTGAAAGCCTCTCAGACAAGTACGGACTGTAATTAACATCACCAATATTTAAAACAAAACTTATTCATTAGTGACAGCTGTACTGGCCAGAATGGCAGAGACAAACAGAGGGGACATAATTGGTCTTAATAATCATACAAAATATACAAGGACAAATGGAAAACAAAATTGGACAGCATGTAAAATCAGCTGCAAATTCATTATCATACACTTTGCACTAATGTCAAAGCCCAGTTTCAGCCCTCAAAGAGAGATAAAGGGTTTATTTCTTTGGAATACACACACACATGCGCACACACACTTTGCCTGCCTTTGATTCCACAAGAACACATTAAGTTCCCAGACCCAGCACCTAAGAGAATCAACAATCTTGTGGATGCCACTGTTGGAAAATTGTAAAGGTCGCTTGCCATGTTTCTTTTTTTCTTTAAAACGTACTTACGTCAACATGATATTACATTGTTGATTTATAGAATTTAACACAACAAAAAATGCTACAGGGAAATGGAATGGAATTAATGAGAGAAGCAATGTTGCAACAAGCTACAAAGGACCAAGTGCAAACTGAAGAAACAATGGAAATGGGTGCGGTGAGAGCTTGGCACTTTAATTAGCCATCAGGTGTAAACTAATTTAGCTGTCAGTTGATCGAGACTGGAAGGTGGCCATATCCAGGGTCACTGGGTGAGTACAATTTTCCTGTCCTGCTGCATAAAACTGAATTCCCAGTAATATCAGGCAGCTGCAGGCAAAGTACATAACACTTATGAAACATCAGTCATGAATTATTGAAATTATAATTCCTCTATCATTGATTACACAGCAACCGCTCCAATTGCAGTGAGTGCTCACATTAAGTAGTGCTTGTATTAATAGCTCTTTGATAGTTGGTGCTCTTGCAATGGTTACAATTTTAAAAGAACAAGTATTACAAGAACAATTTATTCCATGCACTGGATGAATATTGATGCTTGATTAATATTCAAAAGCTGGAGGTAATAATATGCAAAGAGTTGATCACTTCAGTATTACATCACAAATAAAACTATTCCTAACTATTCCATTGTTAGGTTAGTTCTGGTTACAATTGTGCATCATCATCCTGATTAAAACCTTGAATTGGTTGATTAAACAGTTAAATATTGATTCTGTTTATTTACTCACTTTGTTTATTCCAGTTATGGGGAGAAGGTAGGAGAATAGGGCTGAGAAACATGCCAGCCATGATTTATGGCAGAACAGACTCGGTAGATTGGGTGGCTTAATTCTGGCACAAATCTTATCGTGTTGTGGTCTTTATCTCTTGTTCAACATTTGAACTGTACCACCTGACACAAGATGTAACTGCACCTTTAAAAGGAGGAAGACAGACAAATGGCAGTGACCACATGGTCAGTGAGAGGGAGAGGGAAAGAAACCTACACTGATACTGACACAACAGTGAATCTGCACAGTTACTGCCTTTGCTGTTTGAGTTCATGCATCTCTGGACATCGAAGTGCATCTAGGAAAAACTATCAAACAGCGAAATTCACAGGTGACCTTGGAGGAACCTGTGTGGGAGAGCTCATGGCACAGGAACAGATAAGTGTAGTTTTTTTTTAACATGTAACCTTGCTGTAAGTCATATCTTTTACTGAGACCTGTCTCTTGATTAAATTTTAAAAATGTAAACCATAAGTACTAAGTTACCCTGGAGCACTGTTTTCTTTTAGAGCAATAAGACGGTGCTATTTTCTGGGTCCATATATTGTGAAGAAGCAAAGATGGTCTTTAGTAAAGTGATGTGTTCTTCCTGTCAGATGTGGGAGTTTAGAGTAAGTTTCCATATTACTGATGGTTATGTCTACAGGACGTGTCTTTGGTTGCGAATCCTATCAGATCACATGGATCAGTTGGAGTGGCAGTTAGAGGCAACAAGGAATTTACAGGAGCTAGGGGATGTGATAGATGACAGTTATAGGAAGAGAGAAAAGCTGCAGATACAGTCAGGTAGATGAGTTAACTTCAGGAAAAGTAAGAGAGGTAGGAATATAGTGCAGAAATCTTTTGTGGCTATCCCCATCTCAAACAAGTATGCTGTTTTGGAAAATGTAGGGGCTGATGGACTCTCAAGGGAATGTAGCATTGACAGCCAGGTTGGTGGTATCAAGACTGGCTCTAATGCCACGAGGGTGACATTAGACTCCAAGCATTCGATTGTGATAGGGGACTCTCTAGTCAGAGGCATAGACAGATGTTTCTGTGGCCAGCAATGAAAAATCAGAATAGTGTGTTGCCTCCCTGGTGCCAGGATCAAGGATATCCAGAGAGGGTGCAGAATGTTCTCAAAGGGGAGAAGGACCAGAAGGAGATTATTGTACACATTGGAGCTCACAACATAGGGAGGAAAAAGGATGAGATTCTGAAGGGAGAATATAGAAATTTAGGCAGGAATTTTAAAAAGGAGGTCCTCTAGGGTAGTAATATTTGTATTACTCCCAGTGCTATGAGCTAGTGAGCAGAGGGATAGGAGGATACAACATATGAATGCATGGCTGAGGAGCGGGTGTATGGGAGAAGGGTTCACATTTCTGGATCATTGGAATCTCTTTTGGGGTAGAAGGATTGATTGCACCTGAATTGGAAAGGGACTAATATACTGGCAGGGAGAATTGCTAGAACTGCTCAGGAGGATTTAAATTAGTAAGGGGGGGGGGGAAATAGTGAGGAAAGAGATCAATCTGAGACTGGTACAATTGGGAAAAAGAGCAAGTCAAAAAGTCAGGGCAGGCAGGGCCAAAGCCGAGAGAACAAGACAGGACTGATAAATTAAATTGTGTTTATTTCAATGCAAGATGAACTAAGGGCATGATTAGAGACATGGGACTGGGATGTCATAACAATTACAGAGATGTGGCTCAGGGATGGACAGGACTGGCAGCTTATTGTTCCAGGATACAAATTCTATAGGATGAATAGAAGGGGGGGAGGGTACAAGGGAAGAGGTGAAATGGAGTTTGTGATAAGGGTTGAAAAATGTGGTGCTGGAAAAACACAACAGGCGAGGCAGCATCCGAGGAGCAGGAGAATCGACGTTTTGGGCATAAGCCATTCTTCAGCCTTCTTATGCCTGAAACGTCGATTCTCCTGCTCCTAGGATGCTGCCTGGCCTGCTGTGTTTTTCCAGCACCACATTTTTCAACTCTGGTCTCCAGCATCTGCAGTCCTCACTTTCTCCTAGTTGATCTTAACCTACTACGAATCCTCTTTCAAGGATGCCTACCTTGAAGAAGCTCTCCTCCTTCCTGAAGAAGGGCTTATGCCCAAAATGTCGATTCTCCTGCTCCTTGGATGCTGCCTGGCCTGCTGTGTTTTTCCAGCACCACATTTTTCAACTCTGGTCTCCAACATCTGCAGTCCTCACTTTCTTCTTTGTGATAAGGGACAGCATTACTGCTGTGCTTAGGGAGGATAGGCCTGAGAATAAATCCAGAGATGTTATTTGGGTGGAATGGAGAAATAAGAAAGGGCTAATCACCGTATTAGGATTGTGTTATAGACCCCTTAATACTCAGAGGAAAATTGAGAATTAAATTTGTAAGGAGATTTCAGTTATCTGTAAGAATAATAGAGTGGTTATGGTAGGGGATTTTAACTTTTCAAACATTGACGAGGATTGTCATAGGGTTCAGATGGAGAGGAATGTGTTAAGATAGTGCAAAAAAATTTTCTGATTCAGTTTGTGGATATACCTACTATAGAAGGTACAAAACCTTATCTTTACTCTTGGGAAATAAGACAGGGCATGTGACTGAGTTGTCAATAGGGGTGCACGTTCGGGCCAGTGACCAAAATTCTATTAGTTTAAAATAGTGATGGAAAAGGATGGACTGGACCTAAAAGTTGATGTTCTAAATTGGAGGAAGTAAATTTTGATGGTATTAGGCAAGAACTTTCAAAAGCTGATTGGGGGCAGATGTTCACAAGTCAAGGGATGACTGGAAAATGGGAAGCCTTCAGAACTGACATAACGAGAGTTTAGAGACTGTATATTCCTGTTAGGGTGAAAGGAAAGGCTGGTAGGTATAAGGAATGCTGAATGACTAAGAAATTAAAATTTTGGTTAAGAAAAAGAAGGAAGCAAATGTCAGGTATAGACAGGAGAGATTGAGTGAATCCTTAGAAGAGTATAAAGGCAGTAGTAGTGTACTGATGAGGGAAATGAGGAGGGCAAACAGGGGACATGAGATAGCTTTAACAAAAGGGTTAAGGAGAATCCAAAAGTATTTAGTAAATACATTAAGGACAAGAGGGTAACTAGGCAGAGAATAGAGCCTCTCAAAGATCAGCAAGACAGCCTATGTGTGGAGGCACAGAAAGTGCGGGAGATATTAAACGAGTATTTTGCATCAGTATTTACTGCGGAGAAGGACATGTAAGATATAGAATATGGGGGAATAGATGATGACGTCGTGAAAAATGTCTGTATTACAGAGAAGGAGGTGCTGGATGTCTTGAAATGCATAAAGGTAGATAAATCCCCAGGACCTGATCAGGTGTACCCTAGAACTTTGTGAGAAGTTAGGGAAGTGATTGCTGGGCCTCTTACTGAGATATTTATATCATCCATAGTCACAGGTGAGGTGCCGGAAGACTGGAGGTTGGCAAACGTGGTGCCACTGTTTAAGAAGGGTGGTAAAGACAAGCCAGGGAACAATTGACCAGTGAGCCTGACGTCGGTGGTGGGCAAGTTGTTGGAGGGATTTCTGAATGGATAGGATGTACATGTATTTGGAAAGGCAAGGACTGATTAGAGATAGTCAGCATGGCTTTGTGCATAGGAAATCATATCTCACGAACTTGATTGAGGTTTTTGAAGAAGTAACAAAGAGGATTGATGAGGGAAGAGCAGTGGATATGATCTATATGGACTTCAATAAGGCATTTGGCAAGGTTCCTCATGGTAGACTGGTTAATGTTTAGATCTCATGGAATACAGAGCGAACTAGCCATTTACATATAGAACTAGCTCAAAGGTAGAAGACAGAGGGTGGTGGTGGAGGTTGCATTTCATACTGAAGGCCTGTGACCAGTGGTGTACCACAAGGATCAGTGCTGGGTCCACTGCTTTATATAAATGATTTGGATGTGAACATAGGAGGCATTGTTAGTATGTTTGCAGATGGCACCAAAATTGAAGGTGTAGTGTACAGCGAAGAAGATTACCTCAGAGTACAATGGGATCTTGACCAGATGGGCCAATGGGCTGAAGAGCAGCAGTTGGAGTTTAATTTAGTTAAATGTGAGGTGCTGCATTTTGGAAAAGCAAATTAAGCAGGACTTATACACTTAATGATGGGGTCCTGGGGAGTATTGCTGAATAAAGAGACCCTGGAATGCTGGTTCATAGTTCCTTGAAAGTCAAGTAACAGTTAGATAGGATAGTGAAGAAAGCTTTTGGTATGCTTTCCTTTATTGGTCAGAGTATTGAGTACAGGAGTTGGGAGGTCATGTTGCGGCTATACAGGACACTGGTTAGGCCACTGTTGGAATATTGCTTGCAATTCTGGTCTCCTTCCTGTCAGAAGAATATTGTAAAACTTGAAAGGGTTCAGAAAAGATTTACAAGGATGTTGCCAGGGTTGGAGGATTTGAGCTACAGGAAGAGGTTGAATAGGTTGGGGCTGTTTTCCTTAGAGTGTTGGAGGCTGCGGAATGACCTTACAGAGGTTTATAAAATCATGAAGGGCATGGATAGGGTAAATAGACAAGGTATTTTCCCTGGAGTAGAGGAGTCCAGAACTAGAGGGCATAGGTTTAGGGTGAGAGGGGAAAGACATAAAAGAGACCTAAGAGACAACATTTTCACGCAGAGGGTTGTGCATGTATGGAATGAGCTGCCAGAGGAAGTGGTGGAGGCTGGTACAATTACAAAACTTAAAAGACATCTGCATGTATAGGAAGTGTTTAGGGGGCCATGGATCAAGTGCTGGCAAATGGGATTAGAATAGGTTAGGATATCTGGTTGGCATGGACAAGTTGGACCGAAGGGTTTGTTTCTGTGCTGTACATGTCTATGACTCTATGACTCTATGTGCTTATTTGAGGTGGGCAACATACTGTCTTTTCCAAGTTAATTGCTGGTTCTGAGCAACGGGACACATGAACTTAGCAGTGTCAGGCTAGGTCTCTTGTAATGTATCGGGACATGAATCTGACAATGCTTAAAAACAGTTTACTTATGTTTGTGTTCATTACAATTCCAATGTTGTAGTCATAGCATGTTTCCTGAAATTCAGTCTTCAACCTTGCATCCTTGGAGAAATGCTGTCATGGGAATAGACTAACTAACACAACGAAGGTAGCTTAATACCGAGAAAAATGTTTCATCGACATCAAAGCAAAGCTATACAATCTTATCAGTTATTAATTATGCTGCAGGCATTTGTTCCTCTATTATTTCAATGCATCTATGTCAATGGAGGATCCTCAAATTTAAGAAAACTGGAATTTAATAGAAATAAACATGATCATCCAAATTGAATTCTGATGAAGCCTCTACCTGACTCATGGGGAAATTTCTCAAAGTTAAGAATATTTAGTTTAATTGCGTCACAGCTTTGCTGCTTTTGTCACTTGTGTATCAGGGGGGACTACATTGGGTTGGGATATCTGGTCGGCATAAACAGGTTAGAACAAAGGTTTTGTTTCCATGCTGTACATCTCTATGATTCTATGACTCTATGTGACCAAAGAAGAGTCATTGGACTCAAAACATTAGCTCTGTTTTTCTTGCCACAGATCCTGTCAGACCTATTGAGTTTCTCCAGCACTTTCTGTTTGTATTTTGTGTCAGAATTCCCTGTGATGTCCTTCCAGATACCTGTTCTCTCAGAATTCTCACAGCTTTAGGAGAACGTGTTGTATTGTCCAAGAGTTAATCTAATTCTAAATGCTCCTTTTTGAGATTGTTGTTGAGATACACAATTTGACCTTCCCAATAGGATAAATGATTGTCTGCCTTGATTTCCCCCTGAAAAGGATTTTGATACTTAACTGAGAAAGGCTTTTTTTTTTCTCATGCGACAAATTTTAAGGCAGAAATAAACAGAGAAAATGCTGGAAAAATTTAGGAAGTCTAGCAGTATCTGTGGACAAAGAAACAAAGTCAATGTTTTGAGTCCACTTCTTCAAAACTAACTCACAATGGTGGCCCAAAGGAACAGGTGGTAAACTGAAGCCACCAGATACCTGGTACTTGCGCAGACTATCATGTTGGTAATTATTGGCATGTAGTTTCTCTCCCCCACATGGAAGATTAACAAACTGCATATAATTGAGGCAAGAATAGTTAACACTGAGGTATTACTGCATTCAATTGCAAATCTTGGAAGATTCTTATCTCGCTATAAAAATTTCAGATGTAAAATGCTCTTTCGCTTAATGTTGAGAATCTCAACTTTCTGATCTCACCATATTTTCCTTAATAGGTCACCACTGACAACTGAAATAACTCCACAAAGGCCACTATCCAGTCACTAAGTCACCCTTAGTGACACATGAATAGTACATGACACTGTTGAAAAGTGTGGTGCTGGAAAAACACAGCAAGTCAGGCAGCATCCAATTCGCAGGCGAGTCGATGTTTCGGGCATAAGTCCTTCATCAGGAACGTGGAGGTGGAAGGAGGCTGAGAGATAAATAGGAGGGTGGGGGCGAGGATGAGGGTGGGGGCAAGGTAGCTGAGAAGGCAACAGGTAGATGCACGTGGGGAGTGATAGTGATAGGTCAGAGGGGAGGGTGGAGCAGATATGTGGGGACGAAGATGGACAGGTGGGACAGTTCAAGAAGGTGGTGCCAGGTTGGAGGGTTGGATCTGGGATGACGAGGTGGGGGGGAAATGAGGAAACTGGTGAAGTCGACGTTGATACCGTGTGGTCAGAGAGTCTCAAAGCAGAAGATGAGGCATTCTTCCTCCAGTAGTCAAGTGGCTTGGATTTAGCGGTGGAGGGGGCCCAGGATCTACATGTCCTTGGTGGTGTGGTAGGGGGAGTTGAAGTGGTTGACCACAGGGCGGTGGGGTTGATGTGTGTGTCCCAGAGACGTTCCCTGAAACGTTTTGCGAGTTGGCATCCTTCAACTACATAGCAACAATGTCGATTTCGCCAGATTTCTGCTGTTTGGGACTCGAGGTGGAATAGTCTTCAAATAACTTTTCAGAAGTGAAGTTACAAAGTAATCTTATATGGAAAGGTTGGTAGACATTTAGAATTCTCACCTGCAAATAATAATCAATGCCAGATGATTATGAGCTACAAATCTGAAATTGTTCAATTTTTGTTAACTTAAGTGCGTACAAGACAATTTTATTAGTCAGAGTATTGCGTACAGGAGTTGGGACGTCATGTTGCGGCTGAACAGGACATTGGTTAGGCCAATGTTGGAATATTGCTTGCAATTCTGGTCTCTTTCCTATCGGAAAGATGTTGTGAAACTTGAAAGGGTTCAGAAAAGATTTACAAGGATGTTGCCAGGGTTGGAGGATCTGAGCTATAGGGAGAGGCTGAACAGGCTGGGGCTGTTTTCCCTGGAGCTTCAGAGGCTGAGGGGTGACCTTATCGAGGTTTACAAAATTATGAGGGGCATGGATAGGATAAATAGACAAAGTCTTTTTACTGGGGTCGGAGAGTCCAGAACTAGAGGGCATAGGTTTAGGGTGAAAGGGGAAAGATATAAAAGAGACTTAAGGGGCAACGTTTACACGCAGAGGGTGGTACGTGCATGGAATAAGCTGCCAAAGGATGTGGTGCAGGCTGGTACAATTGCAACACAAGTGTTTGGAGTGATATGGGCCGGGTGCTGGCTGGTGGGACTAGATTAGGTTGGGATACCTGGTCGGCATGGACGGGTTGTACCGAAGGGTCTGTTTCCATGCTGTACATGTCTATGACTCTATGACTATGACCTCCAGGGTTGAAAATGAGTGGGTGAGCGGACAGTCTCAACTGGTTCTAACATTTACAATCTTGGTCCGTGTGACAACAAAAGAAGAAACCTGGAACTGTTTGTCTTGCTTCTGAAAAACAGGTGAGTAAATTTTGAAGAGCATAGATATATCTACCTGGTGTTCATGGAATGATCAAGAGCAGAGTACAGTTCACTGAGTATGGTCTGACTTCTAGGTTATGGACTGTGATATTCTGCTCACATGGCCGGGTGCTGGCAGGTGGGACTAGATTGGGTTGGGATATCTGGTCGGCATGGACGGGTTGGACTGAAGGGTCTGTTTCCATGCTGTACATCTCTATGACTCTATGACTCTAGAAGCATTAAGAAAAACGGAATGAGGGCAGATATACGGAGTTGCACCACAAGTTTGGCATGATCTCACTGAATGGCAGAACAGCTTCAAGAGGCTAATTGGGAGAAAGTGAGGACTGCAGATGCTGGAGATCAAAGTCGAGAGTGTGATGCTAGAAAAGCACAGCAGGTCAGGCAGCATCTGAGGAGCAGGAGAATTGATGTTTTGGGCATAAGCCCTTCAACAACCCTCTGTCTTCTACCTTTGAGCCAGTTCTGTATCCAAATGGCGAATTCTCCTTGTATTCCATGCTGCTTGACCTGCTGTGCTTTTCCAGTGCCACACTCTCAACTCAAGAGGCTAATTGGTCTACTTCTGTTGTTATGTATCAATCTAGATCTATGCGTTTCAGTGAGTCAGAAAGCATAACACCTTTCTTTTTGGATAGGGTTTATTAACTATTCAGTCACCCTCTTTTAATTTTCACTACAGTTCAGAGAGAAGCATATTCAATCATGATACTGATGATCGGTTTTACAACACTTTTTTTCCCAACATATTTCCAGAGGATCAGAGGCTGAACTCTCATTAAGAGAGATGATTGGTAATGGATTAACCTCAGGATCACCATGCCTCAAGTGAGTGGGAACGTACAGAAGGTGGGACTTTCATGGTAACCTCAGCTGGTGTGGGAATTGAACTCACACTGTTGGCATCATTATATGTCACAACTGTCACCCAGACAACTGAGCTAATCAATTCCCTACTCAGTCTTCCCTTTCTTCTCTTCTTTTTAGCCAGAAGTGCTCTTACACACATCTAACTTTCTTTCCATTACAAAATCACCCTGGGTATTTTTTTCATCTATTAACCATTACCAGCTCCATTAGGTCTTCCAGTTCCTTGTACATACAGACCCCCTAATAGTCAGAGGGAAATTGAGAAACAAACTTGTAAGGAGATGTCAGCTATCTGTAAGAATAATAGGGTAGTTATGGTCAGGGATTATAACTTTCCAAACATAGACGGGGACTGTCATACTGTTAAGGGTTTGTTAAGTGTGTACAAGACAAATTTTCTGATTCAGTGTGTGGATGTACCTACTAGAGAAGGTGCAAAACTTGACCTACTCTTGGGAACAAAGGCAGGGCAGGTGACTGAGGTGTCAGTGAGGGAGCACTTTGGGGCCAGTGATTATAATTCTATTAGATTTAAAATTGTGGTGGAAGAGGATAGACCAGGTCTAAAAGTTGAAGTTCTAAATTGGAGAAAAGCCAATTTTGAAGGTATTAGGCAATAACTTTCAAAAGCCGATTGGGCGCAGATGCTCGCAGGTAAAGGGATGGGTGGAAAATGGGAAGCCTTCAAAAATGAAATAACAGGAGCACAGAGAAAGTATATTCCTGTCAGGAATTCCTGACGTCGGTCGTGGGCAAGTTGTTGGAGGGAATCCTGAGGGACAGAATGTACATGTATTTGGAAAGGCAAGGACTGATTAAGGATAGTCAACATGGCTTTGTGAGTGGGAAATCATGTCTCACAAACTTGATTGAGTTTTTTGAAGAAGTAACAAAGAAGATTGATGAGGGCAGAGTGGTGGACGTGATCTATATGGACTTCAGTAAGGTGTTCAACAAGGTTCCCCATGGGAGACTGGCTAGCAAGGTTAGATCTCATGGAATACAAGGAGAATTCGCCATTTGGATACAGAACTGGCTCAAAGGTAGAAGACAGAGGGTGGTTGAGTGTTGTTTTTTGGACTGGAGGCCTGTGACCAGTGGAGTGCCACAAGTGCTGGGTCCACTACTTTTCATCGTTTATAAAAATGATTTGGATGTGAGCATAAGTTAGTAAGTTTGCTGATGGCACCAAAATTGGTGGTGTAGTGGACAGCAAAGAGGATTACCTCAGATTACAACAGGATCTTGACCAGATGGGCCAATGGGCTGAGAAGTGGCAGACGGAGTTTAATTCAGATAAATGCGAGGTGCTGCATTTTGGGAAAGCAAATCTTAGAAGGACTTAGACACTTTATGATAAGGTCCTAGAGAGTGTTGCTGAACAAAGAGACCTTGGAGTGCAGCTTCATAGCTCCTTGAAAGTGGATTCGCGGGTAGATAGGATAGTGAAGAAGACGTTTGGTATGCTTTCCTTTATTGGTCAGAGTATTGCGTACAGGAGTTGGGAGGTCTTGTTGCGGCTGTACAGGACATCGGTTAGGCCACTGTTGGAATATTGCATGCAATTCTGGTCTCCTTCCTATCGGAAAGATGTTGTGAAAATTGAAAGGGTTCAGAAAAGATTCACAAGGATGTTGCCAGGGTTGGAGGATTTGAGCTACAGGGAGAGGCTGAACAGGCTGGGACTGTTTTCCCTGGAGGGTCAGAGGCTGAGGGGTGACCTTATAGAGGTTTATAAAATCATGAGGGGCATGGTTACGATAAATACACACAGTCTTTTCCCTGGGTTGGGGGAGTCCACAGCTAGAGGGCATAGGTTTAGCGTGAGGGGGGAAAGATATAAAAGAGACCTAAGAGGCAACTGTTTCACTCAGAGTATCTAGTGAGCTGCCAGAGGAAGTGGTGGAGGCGAGTACCGTTGCAACTTTTAAAAGGCATCTGGATGGATACCTGAATCGGAAGATTTTGGTGGGATATGGGCCAGATGCTGGCAAGTGGGATTAGATTGGGTTGGGATATCTGGTCGGCATAGACGAGTTGGACCAAAAACTCCCTCCAAAATCTTCCGATTCAGGTATCCATCCAGATGCCTTTTAAAAGTTGCAACGGTACTCGCCTCCACCACTTCCTCTGGCAGCTCACTCGATACTCTGAGTGAAACAGTTGCCCGTGCTGTACATCTCTATGATCTATGACTCTATACTTTTGGAATTCCTCTGTTGATCCTTAAGATCAGGACCTCAGCCCTCCTTCTCCCTTGCCTGTTGGTATTTCTGGAAACTATGGCTCTAACCTCCCTTACTTGGCACTCAGCTAGCCACGTTATGCTATGAACAGCAAACAGAAATTGAGACTGTGCTTTCAAGCTTTCACTAATGAAGCTACTGTAGAACAATACAACATCTTGCCGATTGTAGGAACATTATAAACAGGAATCTTACCTTAGCAGTTCTGGTCAGGTCATTCATTGTCTTCTTGTGTTACTATTACATCTGTCTCAGGAGTTTCTTCCTTCATTACGTCTGTGTTGTCAGACCCGATGTTCTCATACACTGTTCCTGAGGTACTTCATGGGGAACAATACCTTGTTTCTTCTGCACACCAGAACCATCACAGATCGGCTCAGGATACAGAAACATCAGTGAAACATTTTACCTTCAGTAGAAATGTCATAATTCACCATTCACTAAAGGCATCTCATATTTAAGAAGTGCGTGATGCCTTTAAATCGTGAGTCCCAGTAAATGTTATGTCCTATTCAACACTCCTTGGGTTCAGCTACCAGTCACAAGCATTTACAGTCTACCTTCATGAACTGATAGCTATGCTAATTTTTGCCACATTAATTAGTAGGCTGAACAGTCATATTTTTCTTTGTCAGTCTGTTGCTATTTTGCTTTCAAAATTATTTGGCACAATTCCAATACCGAATCAACTCTTGTTCAATTTTTGAATTCATAAGTCAACTGAAAAATCACCTGGGGTCTTTCAAACAATTACTGAATTCTGAAAACAAATTACTCATCTGTGGTAGGTACTGAATTTCTCCTTTCTCAAATAATGAATCCCAAAGCTTCAATATACAGATATTTCACAATATGATCTGTACAGACTTATGCATAAAATATTGTGCATTTTTCATTAGAAATGTCCTTATACAAACCTGGAAAACTAATCAACAGAGCCAGAAACTTCCTCTTTGACATTTCTGCTGCAGTACCTTCACTTTAATGTTTGAAGATTTTCCGAATGCAAAACTGTAAATAGTGCTAGTGTAGCTACCAGCCTAAGCAACTCGGCCCAACGTAAAGTTGGCTAAACAGTTTCTGCAAGCAAGGCCTGATGGAATCCAAATCAACCAAGGAAAGTACTGGTTGAAAGACAATGGGGATCATCCCAGACCTATATTGCACATTTAACAGCGATGATCGACCGTGACAATAGAAGAGTCATTATGAGCCAAAACTCACAAAGAGGTACTCATCCCGAATAATAGGGAAAGATATTATGTTTGTGTATTCCCCAGTTTCAGCCAGACTTCTTGTGCAATCATATATTTTATTTTCAATGGAAATGTCATAATTCACCATTCACTAAACGCATCTCATATTTAAGAAGTGCATGATGCCTTTACATTGCGAGTCCCAGTAAATGTTATGCCATGTTTGCAATCATATCTTGTAAAGGATACAGGCAAACCCAGGATGACCTGGTCAAACTCATTGGGTGCTGTAACTCTTGCTCTGTGACCTCACTGGCTGAATCCAGAGAACATTCCAGAAGAGCTCAGAAAGGGAGTATGAGAGGGGATATTTGGCATCCATTCTCTCAGTGAAGACTTGGCCTGTGAAGACTCCATGTGAGACCCAATAAGGAGACTGAGTGTCCTGTTGATGGAGCTCAATTAATTGAATCCAGCAGCTCAAGCAAGCTCACCAGAGTGGATAATATGCGTGTTTTTCAGGCAGACAGCCTAGCTTGGGAAAAAGTAACTTGGCTTGTATAAGAGTTTCTGGGCTCCTTGGATGCTGCCTGACCTGCTTCTCCTGCTCCTTGGATGCTGCCTGACCTGATGCGCTTTTCCAGCAACACATTTTCAGCTTGTATAAGAGTTGTTTTCTTTAACTTGTGAGTGCTTTAATAAGGTTGGGCCGTAGTACTTTATTTTCCTCACACACTAAGAACACCTAGGTAAACATGTTTTATGAGTAATAAACTGGTCAGAGTGTCTGTATAGAATATTTCACAGGCAACATGAGGTTAATAAAATACACATTTATTATTTAAACTACTATTGCGGCTAGATCTTCAATCCTGAATACTAATCTGATTATTTACATAAATATGAAAGATTTAGATAGCTAAGTGCCAAGATGGGACTTGTTTAGTTTGGAAAACCTGGTCAACATGGGTGAATTGGACAAAAGGTCTATTTCTGTGCTGTATGACTCTATGATGTATGTAGGAGTGACCTGTACCTGCTTATAACAAAATGGCCCATGTCTGCTCACACCAAATGGCCGACAAAAAGGATAGCCAAGAATAACATCAAAGCATAAGATGACTGAAAGTAAATGAACAAGACTAACAGTCGGTCCCACCCTTTAAGTAAAGAAAAGTAAATTACCTTTGAACAAACCCACTCAAAGTCAGTAAAAGGGGCAGCAACCACCCGAGACAGTTATGATAGGAACATGTCTGAAACAACTAATGAAAGAATTATTATGCCATTAAGCCAATAAATACCAGATGTGAGATATAGTATACTAAACTCCCTAACTAGCTGTCAGATC
Organism: Chiloscyllium plagiosum; assembly: GCF_004010195.1. Lineage (NCBI taxonomy): Eukaryota > Metazoa > Chordata > Chondrichthyes > Orectolobiformes > Hemiscylliidae > Chiloscyllium > Chiloscyllium plagiosum. The sequence continues at coordinate 11,442,889 of NC_057716.1, read as the reverse complement.
AACAGGTAGCTATTTCATAGTAAATGGTTATTACTTAATTACTCTGCAATATTAAGCAATAGTTTCTAGTTAGAGATTCTCCAACATAAATATAGATACATATAACCAAAACATTTATGCCTATGCGTGAAAGTTAATTAGCTTTAGGAAGTACCCTCATTAGCCCTGGACAAAATAGATTGCTCACAGCCATTAAACACAGAGTATGAAGAGTAGAAATAGCTATACCTAACTTTAACTAACTTCAGAACAGAAACCAATATTACAAATCTTACAGCAACTTTGTATTTTTACACACATAATTAGAACAGTGGGAAATATAAGATGAATAATTGAATTTGATAAATAACAGAATTCAAGCTCCCCTTAAGAGATAAAGTTAAAAATCACATGACACCAGGTTATAGTCCAACAGGTTTATTTGGAAGAGATTAGCCAGCCTGAAACAGATCTAAGGGTGTGCGAATGAGAATGAATAAGATTCACAGAAAGATCCCATGGACTAGAGATTGTAATGGCTGATAAACACCAGGAGGTCATGGGAAGCTGAGGCTGGTCAAACTGGTGTCTATCACTGATTAGATGTTTTATTGGATTGAGTGTATGGATTAGTAGGGAAGGATTGTCGTTGTGTTATATGTAATCATTGTAATATGGAAGTGTATAAAATACTACATTTTACTGTATGAATTGGCATGTGTAATAGATCTTCCTTCCCCTGTGTTCTCTGTCTATGACCTGATGTTTAGATTGATTCTAATCTAAAAAGTGAGATAACAGAGTTTACATAAATTCATGCAGTTTTTGAGCTCAGAGTTCTACATGAATGTATGCAGTTCTTGAGCAAAGTGCAATGTAACTCTGCAAGTACAAAAAAATTCACCACACAAAATATATGTGTGCATGTGGGTCTTTGTGTGGTGAATATATATTTTGTGTGGTGAATTTTTTTGTACTTGCAGAGTTACATTGCACTTTGCTCAAAAACTGCATACATTCATGTAGAACTCTGAGCTCAAAAACTGCATGAATTTATGTAAACTCTGTTATCTCACTTTTTAGATTAGAATCAATCTAAACATCAGGTCATAGACAGAGAACACAGGGGACTAACACCTTCAACATATTGTCTAGCTATCACCATTGTTAACAGCTAACCCGAGAATGCAACTTTAAAAAAAAGGGTTTTGTGATTTACACATGAAAGAAGTGAAACTATCACTGTATTCGAACAGATGAAAGGCTTAACAGACAATCAATTCTTCAATGTATAATTTCAGTCACATCACACTGCAAATTTTTGCTATAAATTCTGTGTTACGATCGAGCCCTCCACAATCACCTGATGAAGGAGCGTCGCTCCGAAAGCTAGTGTGCTTCCAATTAAACCTGTTGGACTATAACCTGGTGTTCTGTGATTTTTAACTTTGTACACCCCAGTTCAACACCGGCATCTCCGAATCATGACTGTATAAATGTAACTTCCTCGGCGTAATTAAAAGTAACATTCTGCCACTTTTAACTGAATGACATATTACTAAGGTAGACAGTGAGAGCCTTCTTCCTCAGATGGTGATGGCTAGCACAAGGGGGCATAGCTTTAAATTGAGGGGTGATAGATATAGGACAGATGTCCGGGGTAGTTTCTTTACTCAGAGAGTAGTAGGGGTATGAAATGCACTGCCTGGCAACAGTAGTGGACTTGCTAACTTTAAATGGTCATTGGATAAATATATGGATGAAAGTGGAAGAGTGTAGGATAGATTGGCTTCAGATTGGTTCCACAGGTTGGCGCAACATTGAGGGTCAAAGGGCCTGTATTGCACTGTAATGTTTTAGATTTTATGTCTATGTTCTACTAATGCAACCTTGCTTGTACTGGCACTGTATATAGCAACTTGAAAATATATGGCCACAAAAAGACATGACCCACTATCACTCGCATCCTTACACACAGACGAAGAAGTACACCACTTTGACTGGGACAACATATCCATCCTAGTACAGGCTAAACAGAGACACGCACGAGAATTCCTAGAGGCCTGGCACTCAAACCGGAACTCCATTAATAAACACATTGATTTGGACCCCATTTACCAATCTCTGAGAAAAAAGAACCTACCAGCTCAGCAAGCAAACTTACAACCTGAACTTCAACCTGACCTACAAATCTTCTCAAAAATCGCAAACATGGTCACTCTCTTTGTTGTCTGTATATTGCTCTTTGTCTCTTGATCGTCCTTCTTCTGCTTCAGTTGTTCCCTTTTGCCTCTTTTCTCCCCCAACTCCTTCTTCACGTTGTTCTCATCTCCTTCCCCATATATGTCCCTTTCTTTTCTTTTACTTTTCTTCCTTTCGGTAAAATTTTGTAGGTGGTGTAATCTGCTACAACATAGTGTGCCAGAAAAAGGAGACAGTAAAAATTGGAAACATGCATTCTAATCAAATAATGACTTGCCGTTCCAGATGGTTTGCCAATAATACTTTTCCCTAATATTTGCATTTAGTTACCGCTACACATTTAAAAGTCCTCAAAGACTTGTGTGAAATTACCTGCAAACGAATCAGAGCCATACTATTCAGAAAAACAAACTCTGAAAATCAGGGCAGATCAGGATGAGGCTGTTGTTCTTTACTGTGTTCTATTCTGTTCAGTTCATTGTCATGGCAGCATTAGTTTACCAGAAATAACTTCAGATATTTTTACTTGGAGCTTTCAAGCTGTAAAGTGTCACAGCTAGAAACACCAAGGTAGCTCTCACTACTGTCAATTTAAATATACAGCAATCACAATTTGTACCATTACTGCAGCATAAAGATAATTGTAAAGCAGCTATGCTCGTGCAACTACTCTAAGCATCTTGTTACTGTGAGTCATTGAGCTGTTGCGGAACCAAGGAGGCCATTTAGCCCATTAAATTCATGGCAGCTCTATCAGAGCAATCTAGTCAGTCCAATTCCCCTGCTGTATCCTTGTTTATTTCCCTCAAATTTTCATTTAAATGCCCTTAGAACAATTTAGCATCTTCATTGATAAATTGCTTCATGTTCAAAGGCAACAATTCATTAACATTCACTACTTAAAAATGTCCTTTCTCACATTATTCCCACACATCTTGTTCAATAGCTGTGTCCCATTGTCCTTCTACTGCCAGCAAATGGGAACACTATTCTTCATCTACCTTATGCAAACCCACCACGACTTTGTGCACCTCTTATAAATCTCCTCCTCAATCTCCTTTTGTCCAAGAAAAATAGTCCCAGCTTCTCCAAACAAATCTTGTAGCTAAATTCCCTCATTGCTGGAACCACTTTGGTAAACCTCCCCTGCACTTTTTCAAGGATGCACACACCATTCCTAAAGTGTAACAACCAGAAGTGATCACGATATTAATAGTTGTGGCCTGCTTCACTTCTTTTGTATTCATTATAATTCATTTATTGCATCTAAGATCCAATATATGTTTTGCTAAAAGATCTTTCAAGGTTCCTCTGTCTCTGCAAACTCTTTAGAATTGTGATTTTATGCCTCCCTATCACTTCTATCAAAATGAATCACCACATATCTCTCTGTGTATTAAAATATATTTGCTGTTTGTCTGCTCATTCTACTAACCTATCTATATCATATTGCAGTCAATTTGTGTAATCCTCACTACTTGAAACAATTACAAGTTTGGTAACATTTACAAATTTTAAGACTTTATCGTTTTTTCAAATCTCCAAGTCATCTAATCAAATTGTTTATAAAAAGGCAGAAATCTTAGCATTGATTGTCTACCATCATTTGGACTGGAAAACAACCATGGAATCCCTACAGTGCAGAAAGACGCCATTTTGCTCATCAAGTCTGCACGGAAAATCCAAAGAGCATCCCACCAAGACCCACTGCTTCTCTGCTAATTCAATTAGCCTGCACATCCCTGGACTCTATGGAGCATTCTAGCATGGCCAATCCAGCTAACCTGCACATCTTTGGACTGTAGGAGAAACCACAGCACCTGATGGAAACCCAGGCACTCAGGGAGAATGTACAAACTCCACACATACAGTCGCCCAAGCCTGGAATTGAATCTGAATCCCTGACACTGTGACGCAGCAGTGACACTGTGCGACCCTCGTTAAGTTCATTAAGCTCATTAATCACTTTACAATGACTCACAGTTTCCTGTCCTTAAACCAATCTTTCTTCCAAGCTAACACTTTTCAATGACTCCCAATTTTGTAGGTCTGTATCTACTCCTTTGAAAAAGGCTTTCTTTTATCTCAAGAGGGTTGGAATATAAAAGCAGAGATGTACTACTAAGACTTTATAAAGCTCTGGTTAGGCCCCATTTGGAGTACTGTGTCCAGTTTTGGTCCCCACACCTCAGGAAGGACATACTGGCACTGGAACGTGTCCAGCGGAGATTCACACGGATGATCCCTGGAATGACAGGTCTAACATATGAGGAACAGCTGAGGATACTGGGATTGTATTCGTTGGAGTTTAGACGATTAAGGGGAGACTTAATAGAGAGGAACAAAATAATACATGGCTTGGAAAAGGTGGATGCTAGGAAATTGTTTCCGTTAGATGAGGAGACTAGGACCCGTGGACACAGCCTTAGAATTAGAGGGGGTCATTTCAGAACAGAAATGCGGAGACATTTCTTCAGCCAGAGAGTGGTGGGCCTGTGGAATTCATTGCCACGGAGTGCAGTGGAAGCCGGGACGCTAAACGTCTTCAAGGCCGAGATTGATAGATTCTTGTTGTCACATGGAATTAAGGGCTACGGGGAGAACGCTGGTAAGTGGAGCTGAAATGCGCATCAGCCATGATTGAATGGCGGAGTGGACTCGATGGGCCGAATGGCCTTACTTCCACTCCTATGTCATATGGTCTTATGGTCTTATGATAATACACATGGACAGCACCCAGCCTAGTCCCTATAATTTCCTTGGAGAAAGTGAGGACTGCAGATGCTGGAGACCAGAGTTGAAAAGTGTGGTGCTGGAAAAACACAGCAGGCCAGGCAGCATCCGAGGAGCAGGAGAATCGACATTTCGGGCATAAGTCCTTCTTCTGAAGAAGGCCTTATGCCCAAAACATCGATTCTCCTGCTCCTCGGATGCTGCCTGGCCTGCTGTGTTTTTCCAGCACCACACTTTTCAACCCTATAATTTCCTTGTTCACTATTTGCGCTTACTTATTTATTCTTTCACAGGATGTGTGCAATGCAGGCAATGCCAGCATTTAATAGCCATTGCTAATTGTCCTTGAGCTGAGTGGTTTGCTAGGTCATTTTATAAATATCATTCATGGGATATGGGCTTGAGTTGATAGGCCTGTGCCCATTGTCCAACCACCTATTTGTCCTGGAGAAAGTGGTGAGCTGCCTCTTGAACTGTTTCAGTCCTTTGGGTGCAGGGACACCCACACTCCCACATAATACTGCAATTAGATTAGATTACTTGCAGTGTGGAAACAGGCCCTTCGGCCCAACAAGTCCACACTGACCTGCCGAAGCGCAACCCACCTAGACCCATTCCCCCACATTCACCCCTTCACCTAACACTACGGGCAATTGAGTATGGCCAATTCACCTAACCTGCACATTTTTTTTTGGATTGTGGGAGGAAACTGGAGCACCTGGAGGAAACCCATGCATACACGGGGAGAATGTGCAAACTCCACACAGAGAGTCGCCTGAGGTAGGAATTGAACCCGGGTCTCTGGGGCGGGAATTGAAACTGGGTCTCTGGCGCTGTGAGGCAGCAGTGCTAACCACTGTGCCACCGTGCCAGCATTTAGTTTTATTTTTAAAATCATTTATTTTCAAAATCATAAATAGGATGCAGGTATCACTACCTGGACCAACATCTATTGTCATCCTTAAATGACCGGGGATAATATGTATCATCCATACTGATGTGAGTCTGGTGTGACATGGAGTCCAGACCAGGTCGGAATGGCAGATTTCTTTCCTAAAAAGACATTGTGAACCAGATGGATTTTAACAACAATTAACAGTGGTATCATGGTCATCATTAAGCAAACTCTTGATTTCACATTTTTTACTGAGTTCAAGTTTCACTATCTACCATTGTGGAATCTGAACACATGCCCACAGAACATTAGCTTTGGGCTCTGGATTACTGGCCCAGTGACAAGACCACAATGTCACTACTTGGTGACTTAGCCCTGTCTGAGCTGTGAGTTCCAAAATAAGGGAGATGCTTGAGGAGGAAAGAGAAGAAAGGGCGTTGTAATCAAAAAGGATTTTTACTACATTGAAATTGGATTTTTATAAATCTCCAAACCTTGAGATTGATTCCTCTTAATCGTTAGATTGAAAAACATTTTTAACGCTAATACGCCCCAGGCTAATGATTTATTCAAGTTGTTTCATTGGTTTGTACAGAAGATGCTGTCTCCTGACACTTTTTGTATCAGATCAATTCTGGCAATGTTGAATGACACTGAAGTTTCAACATTGTTTTTAGCTATATGTTAATTAATTTCCTGCAGCTCCTGGTGTAAGTGAAATCAAACTCTACATTGCAGTGGATGTTTGATTACTGAACTTTATGATCTAATTTCCATTTTGGAAAAGTGAAAGAAAATTACCGATGGTGGGGAGCCTGATATCAAAGAAAAAGACACAGAAAGTTGTAGAGAATCTGAAATGAAAAGGTTTAGGTCTAAAAATAAGCTTGCACCATTTTGAAATGCAGCCATCTGTCCACACTGGTTCTGTTGGAAGTAGACAGAATGTTAATTCGGTGCAGCTACTGTGCTGACACAGGAGAGAATTTTGAATTCCCACACCACTCCTGCCCTCTTATTATTCCTTGTTTCCCATGTGATTACGTTTAGTTTAAACAGCTGGCAGTGTGCACCAAGGCAAGTGTGATTCTGTAGCAGATGAAGTTGTTTAATGGTGCATCCCGCACACAACTGACAACACTGTAGCTATGTAATGGCTATTAAGCAACATCCTGAATAAACAGGAATGCTCTGCTACATAACCACAACTATCTTTCCCAGCTCAGTTATCATTAATATAAAATTTACTCACAGTTTAAAGGTGGCAGAGTTGCTTTTTCTCCAAAGTGTTTCTCACTTGTAAATTTCACATTGCATTGTTTCATTTTACTTATCTCTGTACCATCTTTTTTTTAAATTGAGATTAGACACGTCAAAGATCTAACTGCTCGTTTACCTTATGTCTGGCATGCATTGGTTAGGGACATTTACTTTATTGTGAAAGAAATACTTTGCTTTTGTTTTTGTTGAATGTTCACATTAGTTGTCTCACCCTGACTGTAACTGCTGGCATCTCATGGTAACTGCTACCTCTGCCTGTCTGTGAAATAGGATCAGAGTTGTTCATGATTGGTCATTGCTACAAATCCTAAGTGCCCACAGTATGGCTTTTCCAATCTACCTTCCCAGAGGGAAGATGGAGTAACTAGTCCTCAGTCGTGCACCAGCAAATTGTCCATAATTTCAAAATACTGTTTGTTCTCAAAGCATGTATTCTCAACCAACTCTCTGGACCTTTGCTCTGTCATCCCTGAACAAAATATTGGCAAATGATAACAGGTCATGGTCATGTGTGTTCTTGTTGAATTTTGTGAAGCATCTTTTGGTCTGTGAGCCTTATGTTTGTTTCTTCTTAGTCATATGAATCATTGTTTTTACTCCCTTGTGAGTTCTTGACTGGTTGGTCAATAACAGCTTGTTCCTCGGTGTTTGGTCAACTGTTGGCTTCTGGTCCAGTTGATCTCTGGCAGAATGTCAATCTCCTTTAGCTATTCTGATGACATTGAGGTTGAATTGTGCCGTTGGGCTCAAAATTGAAGATCGTTGACTGTGAACAATGAAAGCATTTGCAATTCTCTTCCTGGAAACAACAAACGCTGGAAATCATGGTGGATCAGGCAACATGCATGGAGGGAGAGCAAGCTAACGTTTTGAGTCAAGATGACTCTTCATCATAGCTGAAGTGTGGAGGGACAACATTTACGCTTTAGTTTGGGGGTTGGGGGGAGTGGGGAAGCAGGGGCAGCAGTTGGTGTAGGGTGCTGATGAAGAAGAGATATTAATAGTTTACTTTAAGTGATTGAAATGTGAGAATGGCAGAACAATGGTGTGTCTCCTGCCAGACTTGAAAAGACAGTAAGTGGGATGGGGCAGGGGAGGATATGTTAACAAACTAAAAGAAAGGAAGGAAATGGTTCACAATTTAATGGTGTTAAACTCAATATTAAGTTCAGATGGCTGAGAAACACAATTTAAAGATATTGAATTCTCTTATGTTGGTTGCATGGCAAGGTCATTTCTAGCATTCTTAATGCCTTTAACAATTATTGCTCGTGTATCATATAGCCTTATCGCTGTCAACTGTAACTTCTGTTTCTTTAACCAAAGTGACTGGTCTGATAGGACCTTTTTGTTTTGCATTTCGTGACCTTGCTAAATAATCAACAGTCTTTCTGGGACTTTGATTTGACAATCGTTTCAACTGGAGTCAATGAATTTGGAGTGTCAACTTCTTCCTAAGTATCACAGAATCCTTATAGAGTGGAAGCAGACCATTTGGCCCATCGAGTACACACTGACCCTCCAAAGAGCACCCCACCCAAATCCGCCCTTCTACCCTATCCCCATAATCCTGTATTTGCCAAGGTTAATCCACCTAGCCTGCAAATCCCTGGATACTATGGTTGATTTAGCATGGCCATTCCACCTAACCTGCACATCTCTGGACTGTGGGAGGAAACCAGAGCACCCTGAGGAAACCCACGCAGACAAGGGGAGAATGTGCAAACTCCACACAGACAGTTACCTGAGACTGGAATCAAACCTGGTTGCTGGCACTGTGAGGCATCAGTGCTAACTACTGAGCCGCTAAATCACATCATCAGAGAAAGAGTTCAGAAGAACTGAATTGACACAAATAATATACATTAAGATTAAGTCCTTGTCTTTGCACTATGTCAACCTATTAATAGAATATAAATGGTGTCCAGTTAATTTGCAGAACAAAATAGTTTACATTTTTTAGAGCAGAATAATTCTGTGATTATGCAATGTTTTGAAAGATCTGCCACATGGATTAAATCTGGTGTGGAAGTGGAAAAAGAATAGAGAGTGCGTAAATTTCTCAGCAGGCTCTGTGAAAGAAACAAAAATGGTTTCTGCTGCAGACCTTTATTGTGGGAAATACAATTGAATAATGAAATTGAGAAAAGGGGTCCTTCTCTGAAATGTTATCACTTTTTCCTTCTCCTCAGATGGTGCTGGATCGGCTATCAAATTAAATCCTTGTCTGTGGTTTTTCCAATTTGGAAACCCACAATGTTACTCTTACCCACAATGTTACTTTTCCAACATGTCACCACTTTGTCATTCTTTATCCAGTAGATGAAGGCCTAGTGCAGGAAAGACTTGCAATATAAAACATTTCATCATCTCAGGACATAACAAGTACAGCTACTGAAGTACATTAGGTGGAGAGTTGCAGGATACTGAATAAGTGATGATGAAGAAATTATTCCATACATTCAAGTTAATTGCTTCAGAGGGCATTTTGTAGGTTATGTTATTCCAATGATTCTCTTTATACCTGGAGTTTATTGGATTGGTAAGCAGCATTACAGTGAGCTTGACAGAGTGTCAGTGGCAGAGATAGAGGAGATACAAGCATCTCTGGGAGAATGATGATCTGTTCCAGTCTCAACATCCTCACATTTCTTCAGGGTTATACCAGAGGTCCATCAGATGAGTGGTGAGTACAGCATAAAACTATTGCCTTGAGCTTTGAAGACAGTGGGGCAAGTCTCTCAGAGTAACCAGCCTCTGCCCTGCTCTTGTAGCCAGGTTGTTAATGAAATTTACCCAGTTAAGCCTCTAGTCAGCCATGACCTCAGGAAGTTGATGGTGGTAAACGAGACACTGCTGGTGCTGTCGACGATCAAGGGATGGTGAAAGCAATCACTTGTGGATGTTACTCGCCATTTATTTATCAAATGTGGATGTGGTCCCATTGACTTCTTCAATATCAAAGGAATTGTGAATTGTTCTGAACATCAAGGCATCATCAGTGAAGAGCTCTATCCTTCAGAGTGATGCCAGGCTCAATTGGGAAATGTTTGCCTCTGTGTTTGTGAGCAATCACATTTCAGAAAATTAAGCACAAAAATCTAAGCTAATGCACCAGCACTGTATCAAATCACTGTCAGAAAAGACCATCAATTAAGGCCCTTACTGGTCTCTCAGGTGGACAAATCGATTCCTGTCGCATTATTTTGAAGTGTAGGATGTTTGTCTTGGTGAACTAGTCAGAATTTATCCCTGAATCAACACCAACATTAAATCAAAAATCCTGGTTTTTATCATCTTGCTGTTTGTGGAAGCTTAGTATTTCTGAGCTGGCTTCCACGATTCCTACAACACAACACTGGCAGCTCTTCAAAGTCCTTTACTGGCTGTAGGGCACTTTTGCTAGCCTGATAGTGGGAAAGGCAGCAAATAAGTGCTAATATTTCCATTACCATTGCTCTGAAGCAAAGTTGAAGTCATTCATGAAGCAACTGAAAATGGCGGGGCAAAGGTTGCTATCAAGGTTTCCAGACATTTACCTCAAACAACAATTGCCTTCTTGTGGCAGGATATGAGTCAAAAAAATTGATTTCAGTTTTGCAAGTTTTCTTTGGTGCTATGTTCAATGAGCTTTGAATTCCAGGATCTAGCAAACATCATATTCATTTGTATAGTTTCCTATTGAAGTGTCCCAGTTGACAAACCTTTTGCTCTACAGTAAAGTGTACCCGACCTATGGTCTGAAGACCACATATGGCCTGCAAGAGCACTTCAGATGTCCCAATGTCTGGGAGGCAAATTTACAGTTCATTCATAGACTTACCAATTAATCATAAATTGGTTAATAATTACATAACCCTTCCATGACAAGGATCATAGGTGAGGACAAAAATTATGTCAGGTGAACGTTCTCTTTTTTAACTCTTTTGTTTTTTGTTTCATTTTGTTTTGGTGAAAGTGGATTTTCTAAATCAGACAATCATATGTGGAAGGTTTTAACTGATCCTCCGATCAAAGGCTCTTTTCTCAGCCCATCAGTTGCAAAAGCAAAAGAGAACTATCGTGTGACTGCAGGAGTAGCAAGCAGCCTGAGGACTGGAGCCGTGGATCTGGGAATAGGAGACTTTCAGGGAGATTCTGACTCGAGGAGAAGGAGAAAGAGTCACAACACAGCGAGAAAGCAATGGCAGAGGGGAACTATGAATCAGGCCAAGATGGTGATGGGGAATGTCAGATTACGAGGTTGTTCCTGTTAATTTTCCTTCCATTTCATTGTATAAAAGAAATTGCCTTTTCCTTCAATTGCCCTTAAGTCTTCCCCAAAAAGAAAAATCTCCACGTTCCTTTCAATGCAAAATGATCGCCATTAGGGTAACAGTGCTGGTGGAAACATTTGGACAACAAAACCCTATGGATTGTTTTCATGAAATTAAAGGGGGACAGAGTAAGACACGCAGAATGAAGAGATTTAGAGAGAGGGTTGAGGGGTATAAAATACAGTGCAGGGGTGAGAAAGAGGAGAGAAAGGAGCAACAGAGAGAGAAGGAAAGGGATAAGTGTTTTGGAGAGGGAAAGCAGGTTGTGAGAGGAGGAATCCTCAGAGTGGGAGTGAGCTCACCTCTGACCCCAACTTTCATATGTATCCCACCAAGGTCAGGTTGGAGCAGCCTCCACCAGAGATGGTCAGAGGTCAGCATTAGGAGAAAGTGAGGACTGCAGATGCTGGAGATCAGAGTCAAAAATGTGGTGCTGGAAAATGTCAGGCAGCATCAGAGGAGCAGGAGAATTGACATTTTGGGCATAAGCCCTTCATCATGATTAGTTAATCCTAACCCTTTGTCTTAGTCCAGTTGCCACCTTATTCCTAGTGATCAAAGTCATACAAAAATAGTATAGAGTATCAGAGTGCTTCCTTGGCCAAGAATGTGTTTCAGTTCTGCAGTGATGGCCCTTCTGATTGAGTAGTGTGATGCTGGAAAAATATGGCAAGTCAGGCAGCATCCGAGGAGTGGGAGAGACGATGTTTTGGGCAAAAACCCTTCATCAGGAATTCCGTGTTTTTCCAGCATCACACTCTCGACTCTAATCTCCAGCATCTGCAGTCCTCACTATCACCTTATGGTTGATTAGCCTTTTAACATTCACTGTACATAAAAGAATGGGGACTTCATTGAGGTAGCAAAAGATTATCAAAAACTTTGCAAATGACTGAAAGAAAAGGGAAGTATATTAATATTATCATTTTTGGAGTGATGTCCCTTTAAGAGATCAACATATAAATGAGCCAAGTATCCAGATGTTGTCACATGGCCACAGACTTTTTGGACTTTAGCCCTGAGTCTGGAGATTACTTGGTACTGTATATATTAAGTTAGCTGTAATTATCCCCAGCATCCTTATCTTCATGAAAAAGGAATCTACATACATCATTTGTGTGACACATTGATATCACAAGAATTATTGCAATTAGTGCAAACAAATTAAAATAATAGGAGAATTATCTTAATTAGGTAAATTAATCTCAGAATATGCATGGTGTACATTCAAATTTCATATCTATAATATAAGAGCCCATCTGCGGTTAAACCGCAGTCTGCTAATCATTGTCCATAATTTTAAAAAGTTAATTATAACGAGTTATTTGCTAAGGAATGACTTTCTTTAATACAATTCTTTTCACGGTTAGTTTCCAAAGCCACATTGTCGTCATTATGGGTCAGGATGGTTCAAAGGTCATAGAAATCATTTTGAGTCAGTGTTGCCCTGCAGGTCAGCTAAAATGTGTTTAAATATGATAGGCAATGTCACTCATTCATGTTAGTGTAAGAACATCAGCAGACATGCTAACAGAGGCTCTACCACAATAAATATGGGGTAGAAACTGTCATATGCTTTTATTATTGACAATCTCTCATGTATCCAGCTGTGAAGATTGAATCTACTGCTAAGGAAAACAATGAATAACTTGGAGCTGGTTTAAATCTCAAACTTGGGCCCAGAAACATTTTAAAATAGAATACCAGCAACTTCACAAAAACTCAAAAGAAAAGAGATTTCTTGAAAAAGAGATTTCAGCTGAAATATGAGTGCTATCAAAACCCTATAGGACAGAATGTTAATGAGATGCCAGGAGAAGTTCGGACATTGAATAAACTGGTAAAATAAATGTTTAGTTTTTAAACTTTGTGTTTAATTTTAACTAAAAACAGAAAATTCCGGGAATGCAGTATCTTTTCAATATCTGTAAAAAGAAAAGACTTTTGATAAAAATCATTAAAATTATGAAGGAATTTGACACAGTAAAAGTAGAAAATATGTTTATAATTGTAGTAAAATCAAAAACTGAGGTTAGTAATATCTTACCTAGAAATACAGGCAGGAACTAAGGAGAACCCTGTTCATACAGAGAGTGGTTACAATCTAGTACTTGATGCCAAAGGAGTTACAGGGAAGATTTTATAAAGTAATGAGGGGTATAGATAAGGTGAATGGTAGGTGTCTTTTCCCCGGGTCAGGGATTTCAAGACTGGGGGCGTATCTTTAAAGTGAGAGGAGAGAGGTTTAAAAAAGACCTGAGGGACAATTATTTTTACACAGAGAGTAGTTTGTGATGGAATGAACTTCCAAAGGAAGTGGTAGGTGTGGGTACAGTTACAATGTTTAAAAGACATTTACATAAGTACACGAATAGTAAGTGTTTGGAGGGATACAGGCCAATTGCAGGCAGGTGGGACTAGTTGAGTTTGGTAATGTGGTTGGCATGGACTAGTTGGATGAAAGGGTCTGATTCCATGCTGTATGACTCTGCGATTCTATGAGTAGTTGAGCTGAATAGAATAGATGCATTTAAAGATAAACTAGGTCATTAAACAAGGAAACAGGAAATGGAAAGTTATCCTGATAGAGTATAATGAAGAGGTTGAGAAGGGTATTGTCCAGGGTGTGAACATAATATGGATCATCGGATTTCATAATCTGTTTCTAATCTGTAAATAATAAATATTGTTTGACTGACTTGTTGTGTATTCCAAATGTTTTGTGTTTGAATTTCAAAGTCTTTGTATGTCACAGTTTCAAAACTTTATTAATGATCTGCCATTCATCCTGTTAACTCCAATCGCATTCCTTACTCTCTATTTTCATTATCCCAAATTTAATTAATTCTTTCCTCTTTTTTCTAAGGCTTTTATTGTTAATCATTGAAATGTTCTGCTCTGCACCTAAGTGAAAATATATCTGGAACAAAGAAGTGTTGCATGGGTTGAGCTGTGTGGTGGGGAAGGTTCTCTCAAGAATATCTTCTCAACAGGTCATGATTGAACGGGACATTCCCTGATGAACATTTGAACATGTTCAACAGAATCACTTGCTGTTGTCTGCAAATACCTCTTTTTAATGAAATGGTCGTGACAGTCTCCATATTGTTAGGGTTACTATCTAATTTATATTTTAATAATTACACAAGACTGTTTTCCAAAATGCGGACATGGGATAAAATATTGACTGACAACATTTAATTTCTTTAGGCAGCAGTAATTAAAAATGATGTGATGCATGGCAGCTTAGTAGAGGCGCAGAATCTCATTTGTGGAATAGAAATTGAGCAATTGACAGCAATCCACCATTACAAGTTAAAACAATCTTTGCTCGCTTAGTCTGAGAACCCTTACATTGAAACATGAGATTAGAAGGTTTTCTTTTGAGGTTACTCCCCTCCTTCTGGAGATTTAACTTTCAGAAAAAAACAATTGTCAAATGCAATACTGCAGATGCTGTAAATCTGAAAGAGAATCAGAAAGTGAAGAAAAATTCAGCAGTCTGGCAGCTGCAGGTGTAGGGGATAACTAAATTAAAGGAAACTGGAGAAATGAAGACCATCTTGTGACCAGTTCAGAGTTCTGTCAACTGCAAGCTTTAGTTGATAAAGTTTAAGAGTGAGAGAGAGTGGGAAAGGGAGTGGGGATGGGAATGGGAGTGTGTGTTGGTGGGGTAGGGTGGCATGGTGGTTGGTGGAGGGGAGATTGTTTTATGAGGAAGAAGGTGCAGGATACATCTGTGGACAATGAGAAGTGTCTCTGTGAGGACTGTGGGCAAACGGTCCAAGAGAAATGTTAGGAAGGCCAAATTTTATAAACAATTATCATTGGTGTCTTTAATTCAAAAATAGATGAAGCAGGGTTGGGAGGATTGGTGTAAAATGATGGCTAATTAATATTTATACCAGGATACAATATCCATAGACTCATGTTGCCACTGGGGGAGTAGTCCATTGGACCCCACTGTAGATACTGTACGCAGATTTTCTTGAAACATCCCTCAATCACATAGACAAGTTATTCTGCAAGAATCTGTGTATGTGAGAGAGAGAGAGGCACTGATTAGAGAGATAAGAGATAGGCAATGTCTATAGTTCTCTACACACAATATGGATGGGAGCTCGTACTCAGATTGAACTGGCCAGGTTTATAAAGGTTTAAATGAGGTTGGATTTGCCTAGCGTTGGCTAGAGGGAGTGATTTCTAAGATAAACCTTGCAATGAAAATTAACTCTCAGCCTAGAAATTATCTGTCTTGAAAAAGAAATGGAAGCAACTAGTGGCAAATGAGAATAACTTTGGATTAATTGGAGAATGAAGCGTCCAGTTGGGAGACAATGAAAAGTATAACCACTGAAGGAGGTTTTTCATTGTTTCTAAGTTTAATGGTGTCTTTTTCTGTAGTTTAAGTGCATAGCTTGCCACTTAAGTAATGCTTTGATAATGTTGATTTAATTTTTTTTAGTACAGTAAATGTGCTAAAATGTTAAATCTTGTCAAGTCATAGTCAAACAGCATGAAAACAGCCCCTTTGGTCCAACTCATCCATGCTGACCATGTTCCCAAGCTAAACTGGCCCCACTTGCCTGGGTTTGGCACATGTTCTTCTAAATCTTTCCCATTCATGTACTTCTCCAAATGTCTTTTAACCATTGTAACTGTACCTGCATCCATCACTTCCTCTGGCAGTTCATTCCACACACCAACCACTCTCTGTGTGAAAAAGTTGCCCCCGTGTCCTTTTTAAATCTTTCCCCTCTCACCTTAAAAATATGCCCCCAAGTCTTGACTATTACACTTTACAGAAAAGACCTTGCAATTCACCTTATCTATGCCTCTGATGATTTCATAAATCGTTAAAAGGTCACCCCTCAATCTCCTATGCTCCAGTCAAAAAGTCCCAGCCTATCCAGCCTATTTTTATAACTCAAACCGACCATTCCTGGCAACATCCTGCCAAATCTTTTCTGAACCCTCTCCAATTTAATAATATCCTTCCTATAGCAGGGTGACCAGAACTGCACGCAGTACTCCAGAAGAAACCTCACCAATGTCTTATACAACTTCAACATGACATCTCAACTCTTCTACTCAAAGGTCTGAGCAATGAAGGCAAGTACGCTAAATGCTTTCTTAAGTAATCCTTAAGAAATTAAAATGTTGTTTAAAAGCTTATGATCTCAATGGGATCATGATACATGGTTGATTTTTTAAAGAGGCAACAGAGTAGGTGAATAGGGGTGTAAATAATTTCCAAAAGGCAGTTAACAAAAAGCTTGTCAGCAACGTAAATGGATTAAAAGTAGTAACATGGATATAAAGTTCACTGAATGGCCCAAAACAGAGCCCAGTGGTGAGTAATTGCTTTTCAGAATGGAGGATTATATTGTTGGCCATGGATCACTATTAAGTCGACTGCTTTGCTTGATCTAAGGCCAGAATATCGTGCCCTATGGCATGCTGGGAGGCAAGAAATGCATTTAGTTGAGTGGATGGTGAGCATCCAGCTGCCTTTCTGTTTCCATGATGATTACATCCAGAGTTGGAAAGCCTGGAGACAACCTCCACCAATGGCGGACAATTGCTGATCATTTATTGCAGCTGAAGGTGGGCACTATCATCCTGAGCAGTGGACAACAGGTTAACTTGTGCAGCATGCTAATTATTTCCCAGTGCAGAGAGGTGAGATCTCATCTTCAAAGGTACACAATTACTCAGTGCCTGCTCAAGGGATGGAAATGTGTTGCTGGAAAAGCGCAGCAGGTCAGGCAGCATCTAGGGAACAGGAGAATCGACGTTGCGGGCATTAGCCCTTCTTCCTGAAGAAGGGCTAATGCCCGAAACGTCGATTCTCCTGTTCCCTAGATGCTGCCTGACCTGCTGCGCTTTTCCAGCAACACATTTCCATCTCTGATCTCCAGCATCTGCAGACCTCACTTTCTGCCTGCTCAAGGGACCCAGCTTTAGATAGGATAATAGGAGCCACATCCTGTTCTTTCTTCTGACCCTATAGAAAACCCTCCCAACATCCCACCAACGTACAACCGCCATCTTGTGAAACTGCTGCTGACATTATTTGCCAAAGGCCTGGGTTTCTGATTGGTATCATTCCTCCAGAGGTCACTGCCATCCTGTGGCACTGCTGATTAATGAGTAAATCTTGGTAGGTGGTGCTGCCATCCATGGGATCTTGGTGGTGGGGATCGGCCCACAGCTGACCTCTCCACCGACTAGCTCATGGTTTTAGGGCCTCAAGGATGGAGGTAACACAGGTCTCTTGTCAGAGCTCCAAGCTGCACATGAGTCTCTCATTACCTCTACAAGACTCTGTTGCTTATGATGTAAATTTGAGGATGTACAGCACAATTACAAAATTTGCAGATGGCCCAAAACTTGAAAGTATTGTGGATGGGGGTGGACCTCAAGAGGACATAGACGAGCTGATGAAATGGAAAGTAATTTGGCAGATGAATCTTAATGCAGAGAAATGTGATATGATCTATTTTGGTCATGTAACATGAGATTTGAACACATGGAAAACCCAAAGATCATGAAGCAGGTATTATCTATTCCACTAGCATCAGGTCATTACAAACATAAAGGGACGTTAAAGTTAAACAGAGATGTAGTTAGAGTAATTAGAGGAATGAAGCTTCTGGTTTATATTGGGTTAGGGAATCCTTTGCCTGTCTACTGCACCTTCCCATGGGATCACCTTTCCCCAAAAGTAATCTTTTCTTTCATAGAGAATGCAACTGTTCCACCTACTGGTGCAAGACCTGGCATAATTGCTCGAGCACACATTTGGTGTCCTCCCTCACCATTGCCATCTGCTGCTGGAAGTTCTGTTAAACTTAGAAGGACACAAGGAATTTTTTAAAAAGTTCTAAGTGTTTGCAAGACCAGAACGGATCAAAAATATATCTGCAATGAAAGTGTGGGAGGTTTCATAAATTTTTAAAATATTGTTTCAAGTAAACTGTTCAGTTTTGAGCACTGCACTTTCGGCAGGATATGAAGGTGTCGGAATGGATACGTGAAAGATTAATAAGACAGATATCAGGTTTGAGGGACTTCAGTTACACAGATAGATGATAGATGTGCTGAATGCACCAAATGGAAGTCTAATGGTGGACAATTCATTTGGTGGCCTTCAAAAGAATGTTGGATAGCTGAAGTGAAAAATTGCTGGCAGCAGGGAACGGCATGGGAAAGTGGGACTCGGTGAGTTCTTACTGCAGAGAGCCAGCATGGATTTATGGGCCCAATTCAGCTAAACAGAATTGTAGTTAAACTACTCTAACTACATCTCTGTGGAACAGTTGCATTCCCTATTCCGTGTTTGTTCTTTTTGGAGAAATAGGTCGAGATGAGATGTGGTCAAAATTCTGAGCACTCTGGACAAGATAGAAACTGTCTTCATTGGCAGAAAGATGGAGATTTTGAGAGAACCAATTTTAAGGTGAAGTGCAAGAAAAAAACCTAAAAATTTCATGAGAGAAGAATCCTGATGCAGTACCTGGTTATTATGTTAAAAACACCATCTGGAAGACTAATGGAGGACAATTCACTTGTTGCTTTCAAAAGAGAATTGGATAGGTGAAGTGAAAAATTGCTAGCAGCAGGAATTTTGGGGAAGTGGGACTTGGTGAGTGGTTCATGCAGAGAGCCAGCATGGAGCTATGTGCCCAATGGCCACATTCTGTGCAGTAACTATACTATGATTGGGATGTGGGTGTTGCTGGTTTAGCTATTTTTTATTATTCATTCCTAGGTTCCCACATGATGGTTCGTGTCAACCACATTGATGTGAATGTGAAGTCACATATAGGCCAGACCAGGTAAGGACAGATTTCCTGTCCTAAAAAGCATTAGTGAACAATATGGGTTTTTATGAGAATTGGCAGTGATTACATGGCCACCATAAGCTAGCATTTTTATTATGTATTTTTTTTAAATTGAATTCAAATTTCAACATCTGCGATTCAAACCTATGCCCCGGAATATTAGTCTGGGGTTCTAGATTCCTACTCCAGTGACATGACCACAACCTTCCCTATATATATGACCATACATGCCAGCACGCCATCAGCAGTGTAAACATGTGTTACTCCAAGAACATTCAAGAAATTCTATATTATCAAGACAAAGGAGAGGACTTGATCATCATCCCATTCACTACCTTATACTTTCATACTATCCACCATTGTAGCTACACTGTGTACCATCTGCGAGATGCGATGCAGAAACACACAAAGACTTCTTTGCCAGCACCTTCCACCTAGAAGGACAAAGTCAGCAAGAGCATGAGAACACCAAGTTCCCCTTCAAGTCAAACACTATTTTCACTTAGAAGTATGTCAACCTTGTTTATCAGGTCAACATCCTTATCAAACATCACTGTTAGATTGCAATAGAGACAACAACAGTTCCAGAAGGTGACTATTCACCACTTTCTCAAGGGCAATTAGGGCCGAATGCAAACTGCAGGACTTGCCAATGATGCTCACACGCTGTGAATGCACAGTCCCAGCTTCCAACACAATAAACCTTGGAATCAACGCTGTTCACAGTGACCTGAATTTTATTGCCCATTTATTACCATTTCAAGCTTACCATTCTGCAAACATTAGGTCCATACATACAGACAAATTCAAACAGTTGCTCCTCTTTGGCAAAAACAATGACTGCAGATGCTGGAAACCAGATTCTGGATTAGTGGTGCTGGAAGAGCACAGCAGTTCAAGCAGCATCCAAGGAGCTTCGAAATCGATGTTTCGGGCAAAAGCCCTTCATCAGGAATAATCCTGATGAAGGGCTTTTGCCCAAAACGTCGATTTCGAAGCTCCTTGGATACTGCCTGAACTGCTGTGCTCTTCCAGCACCACTAATCCAGAAGTTGCTCCTCTTTGCCTTACCAAAGGTGTATTTAGCTCACACGCTAGCACTGTTCATTAATTTCTTCCCATTGTAAGTAGTGAGTGTGTGCTATCTATGGTTTGAGTTTATTTTTATTCTTGAATGAACCAGAATTTTAGCGATGGTACAAATAGTATATAGAATTAATTCGCATGGTTCAGGCTTCTAACAATGCAGCAAATGGCCTACCTGGCTTTCAAAGATGCCGCCTATAACTGGTGATTGAGTATAAGAGATACTGAAAAGCTACATCCAGTGACTTTGCCCACATGTGTGAAGTTATTAAACCCCTTCCAATGCTGCTGTCAGGATCTGTAAAGTCTAAACATTTATTTTCCATGCAATTTTTTGGTGGCACAGTGGCAGAGTGGTTAGCACTGCTGCCTCACAGCGCCAGAGACCTGGGTTCAATTCCCGCCTCAGGTGACTGACTGTGTGGAGTTTGCACATTCTCCCCATGTCTGCGTGGGTTTCCTCCGGGTGCTCCGGTTTCCTCCCACAGTCCAAAAATGTGCAGGTTAGGTGAATTGGCCATGCTGAATTGCCCGTAGTGTTAGGTGAAGGGATTAATGTAGGGGAATGAGTCTGGGTGGGTTGCACTTCGGTGGGTCGGTGTGGACTTGTCGGGCCTGAAGGGCCTATTTCCACACTGTAAGTAATCTAATTTGCTCACATTGCCTTCAGAGGCTGGTGTGAAGACCTCCTGGTCCATTCCTTGGCTTCTCTCCTGAAATGAAGACCAATAGCCCCAACACAGCATCATGAAATCTTCTTCGTAGGCTTTAACAATGAGCTGAATCTTCCCAGCTCCTAAATAACATGGGCAATAGTAAGTCAATTGGAAAAGTATGTTGAGATCAGAAATTTGAGACTCTTAACATCAAAAGATGAATGTCTGGTTTTGCCATGAAGGTTTGAATGGCAAGATGAGAGCAGCAACAGTCCTCTCTGCACGTATTTACATCTCATCATTAGCTAATTTCAAAGAACAAAGAAAATTATAGCACCAGAACAGGCCCTTCAGCCCTTCAAGCCTGCACCGATCCAGATCCTCTATCTAAACCTGTTGCCTATTTAACAAGGATCTGTATCCCTCTGCTCCCTGCTCAGTCATATATCTGTCTAGATACATCTTAAGTGACCTGCCTCTACCACCTCCACTAGCAACGCATTCCAGGTACCCACCATCCACTGCATAAAGAACTTTCCATGCATATCTCCCTTAAACTCCCCCTCCCCCCTCACCTTGAACTCGTGACCCCTTGTAATTAAGTCCCCCACTCTGGGGAAAAAACTTCTTGCTATCTATCCTCTATCTCTCATTAGTTTGTAGACCTCAATCAAGTTCCCCCCTCAACCTCTGTTTTTCCAATGAAAATAATCTTAATCTACTCAACCTCTATCCATAATTAGTGCCTTCTATACCAGGAAACATCCAAGTGAACCTCCTTTGCACCCTCTCCAAAGCATCCACATCCTTATGGGCGGCACGGTGACATGGTGGTTAGCACTGCTGCCTCACAGCGCCAGAGACCCGGGTTCATTTCCCGCCTCAGGTGACTGACTGTGCAGAGTTTGCACATTCTCCCTGTGTCTGCGTGGGTTTTCTCCAGGTGCTCTGGTTTCATCCCACAATCCAAAAATGTGCAAGTTAGGTGAGGTAAAAACAATGACTGCAGATGCTGGAAACCAGATTCTGGATCAGTGGTGCTGGAAGAGCACAGCAATTCAGGCAGCATCCGAATTGGCCATGCTAAATTGCCTGTAGTGTTAGGTGAAGGGGTAAATGTAGGGGAATGGGTCTGGGTGGGTTGCGCTTTGGTGGGTCGGTGTGGACTTGTTGGGCCAAAGGGTCTGTTTCCACACTGTAAGTAATCTAATCTAATCCTTTTGATAATGCGATGTCCATAACTGTATGCAGTATTCTAAATGTGGCTGATTCAAAGTTCCATACAACTGTAACATGACTTGCCAACTCTTGTACTCAATACCCCATCCGACAATGAAAAGCTTGCCGTATGCTTTCTTGACCACTCTATCAACTTGCATTCCCATTATCCTCCATATATATGACATCTACAGCCCTTCCCTCATCAATCAACTTTATCATTTCCTCAAATAATTCTACTGAGTTGATAGACATGACTTTTCCTGCACAAAATCATGTTGCCTATCACTGGTAAGGGTTTCTGTATAGTTCGCTCTTGAATTGGATCTTCCAAAATGCATCACTTCACATT
The DNA here is from genome assembly GCF_004010195.1 of Chiloscyllium plagiosum. Lineage (NCBI taxonomy): Eukaryota > Metazoa > Chordata > Chondrichthyes > Orectolobiformes > Hemiscylliidae > Chiloscyllium > Chiloscyllium plagiosum. The sequence goes on along the minus strand of NC_057716.1, from coordinate 11,420,324 downwards.
TGCCTGGATTGAACTCCATCTGCCATTTCTCTGTCCAACTCTTCCACCTATCTATATTCTGCTGCATTCTCTGATAGTCCCCTTCAATATCTGTTACTCCACCATCCGTAGTGTGATTTGCAAACTTGCTAATCAGACCACTTATACCATCCTCCAGATCATTTATGTATATCACAAACAACAGTGGTCCTAGCATGGATCCCTGTGGAACACCATTGGTCACAGTTCTCCATTTTGAGAAACTCCCTTCCACTACTACTCTCTCTCTCCTGCTGCCCAACCAGTGCTCTATTCATCTAGCTAGTACACCCTGAACCCCAATGGATTTCACTTTCTCCATCAGCCTACCATGGGGAACCTTATCAAATGCCTTACTGAAGTCCAAGTATATGACATCTACAGCCCCTCCCTCATGAATGAACTTTGTCACTTCTTCAAAGAATTCTATTAAGTTGGTAAGATGTGACTTTCCCTGCACAAAACCATGTTGCCTGACACTGATAAGCCCATTTTCTTCCAAATGTAAATAGATCCGATCCTTCAATATCTTCTCCAGCAGCTTCTCTACCAGTGACGTCAAGCTCACCAGTCTATAATTACCTGGATTATTCTTGCTACCTTTCTTAAACAAGGGACAACATTAGCAATTCTCCTATGTTAAAGAATGCTGCAAAGATATATGTTAAAACCATGTTGCCCTTCCCCCAGTATAGCACTCTTCCCTTAGGACCACTCTTGGCTTTATCCATGAGTATTCTAAAATGTACGGAATTGTGATCACTAATCAAAGTAATCCCCTACTGAAACTTCAACCACATGGGTGAGCTCATTCCCCAACACCAGGTCCAGTGTGGCCCCTTCTCCAGTTGGACTATTTACATACTGCTGTAAAAAACCCTCCTGGATGCTCCTTATTAATTCTGCTCCACCTAAGCCTCTAACACTAAGTGAATCCCAGTCAATGATGGGAAAATTAAAATCTCCTATCACCATCACCCTGTTGCTTCTACATCTTTCCATAATCTTCACATATTCGTACGTCTACTTCACACTCGCTGTTGAGAGGCTTGTAGTACAGCCTCAACATTGTAACCGCACCATTCCTATTTCTGAGCTCTGCCGTTATTGCCTCACTGCTTGGATGTCCCATAGTGCCCTCCTTCATCACTACTGTGATATCCTCTCTGACCAGTAATGCAACTCCTCTATCCTTTTTACCTCACTCTCTATCCTGCCTGACGCATCAATATCCTGGGAGATTTAGTTGCCAATCATGCCCTTTCCTCAACCAAGTCTCAATAATAGCAATAATAGCAATACTCCGAGGTACTAATCCAAGCCCTAAGTTCATCTGCCTTACCTCCTATACTTCTTGCATTAAAACAAATACACCTCAGACCATCAGTCCCTTTGCATTCATCCTCTGCTTCCTGCCTACTCTTCCCCTTAGTCACGCTGACTTCATTATCTAGTTCCTTACAGGCTTTAGTTACTACCTCCCTCCTGTCCACTAACCTCCTCATTTGGTTCCCATCCCCCTGCTACATTAGTTTAAACCCTCCCCAATAGCATTAGCAGAGGCACCCCCAAGGACATTGGTTCCAATCCAGCCCAGGTGTAGACCATACAATTTCTAATAGTCCTATCTCTCCCAGAACCAGTCCCAATGTCCCAAAAATCTGAACCCCTCCTTCCTGCACCATCTCTCAAGCCATGCATTCATCCTGATTATTCTATCATTTCTACTCTGAGTAGCACTTTCACCTCATTTATAAGTGGTTTCTTATTCTCCCACATGGCAAGAGAAACTAGAAGGTGCCAATTCCTGACATGAGTGACAGAGTGGATTCCTAGCAGTTCCCGCTCCCCATTTGTTCCTCTAGCCCTCCAGCATGGACAGAATTCCTGAAAACCTGAGGTCATGTTCTCAGCGTAGCGACAGCCTGCATCCCTTCTCCTCTCGTTCCACAGAGGTTGGTACATCAGCTTCAGCATATCCTCATGGCACCTCACTGATTTACTTAGATTACATTTTCCATTTCAGTACTACATTTTGGAGCATATGGGCACTTTTCATTATCATGCTGCTGCCAGGACACTTTGTGCACGGGGACAAACACCGATCTTTTGGATTTGACCAGTGTGCATCTCAGGACTCCTCATTTGCCCGCTTAGAGTTCATTTACTTTGAGCCTACTTTTATGGTCACAGCAACTCTGTCTTGCCTCACCTTCTCTAGCTTTGCTGACTCATTTGGACTTTCCAGGCTCACAATACTTCTGTCTTGCCTTATGGTTTAGTGCAGACACAAAGCCAGGCAGCTTGTCGGTAATGAAATGATCAGTCAGGGAAGTGGACATGTTGCTGTATGGCACTGTGGGACGTCAATCTCTCACTGACAGCATCTGCCAGCAGCATATGCTGTAAACACACTGCACGTGCTTCACTCAAAAGGGCATATCTAAAGGGAGTAGACCTCAGCCAAGTCAAGGGTGACGCCGTCATTCAGCAGGTGCTGGCACGGTAAATCAAAGGCATCATCTGATATCAGTCCAGAGTCTTGGACACATTCAGTTAGCCACCTGGGGTATCCTGGACAAAGCGTCCATGTTTATAGAGTCTGAGGAGTAGAACATGGTCAGGTTCTATGTTTTTAACCTACATACAATGACTGCAGATGCTGGAAACCAGATTCTGGATTAGTGGTGCTGGAAGAGCACAGATCAGGCAGGATCCGAGAAGCAGTAAAATCGACATTTCAGGCAAAAGCCCTTCATCAGGAATAAAGGCAGAAAGGCTGAAGCATGGAGAGATATGCTAGAGGAGGGTGGGGGTGGGGAGAAAGTAGCATAGAGTACAATAAGTGAGTGGGGGAGGGGATGAAGGTGATAGGTCAGGGA